>NC_090648.1:220176361-220456361 GCF_040937935.1 Hyperolius riggenbachi
GAATACTTTACCAAGCTCATCGGAGCACAAGCTTCCAACCCCCGGCGTCTTTTTGCCACTTTCAACTCCCTGCTTAAACCCCCCCACCCCCTCCACCCTCCGTTTCCTCCCTCTCTGCCACAGATTTAGCCACCCACTTCACCAACAAAATTGTCTCCATCTGCCAGGAAATATCCAATCTCCAATCTTCACCTCCCACCCCCTCCCAACCAGCTCCTCCTCCACCCTATCCTCCCCTCACATCCTTCACTCCTACTACCACCGAGAAAGTCAACCACCTACTGCAGACTTCCCATACCACTACTTCCTCCCTTGACCCGATCCCTTCTGATTTACTCCAGCCTCACTTCACGAAATTGGCCCCAGTCCTCACTACCCTGTTCAACCTCTCCCTATCCACAGGCACCTTCCCCTCAGACTTCAAGCAGGCCACTGTACTACCCCTGCTCAAGAAACCACCGGCGTACCTACCGGGGATGCGACCCCCTCAGCCGCAGGGGGGCCCGGGGCTGCTCTGGGGCCCGCTCACTGTGCGTGGGGGGAGCGCTGCTCTGGACCCCCCAGCAAGGTGCTCAACTGGCCGCAGCGTCTAATAGACGCTGCGCCAGTTCATTCCCCGCAGCCCCGCTCCAGCAGCCTGCATAGTCTCCGGCAGGCAGAGCAGGGCTACGGCAAGATGGCCGCCAAAGAAGCCCTACACTGGAGACTATTTGTGTCTTTAGTACAGGGCTTCGGCAGCCATCTTGCCGTAGCCCTGCACTCTGCCTGTCAGCGCGGGAGATGTGCTGCAGGAGGACTCGGGGAGCTGCGAGCCAGATGCCGGGAGAGGAGAAGACTTATGTCAGGTAAGTGAATTGTTTTTTTTTTCACAGGTGCATTTTTTTTTCTAGTGTCTGCTGCCTACATTGTGATTTTCAGGTGTCTGCTGCCTACATTGTGATTTTCAGGTGTCTGCTGCCCACATTACGATTTTCAGGTGTCTGCTGCCCACATTACGATTTTCTGGTCACTGCTGCCCACATTGCGATTTTCTGGTGACTGCTGCCCACATTAGGATTTTCTGGTGTCTGCTGCACACATTACGATTTTCTGGTCACTGCTGCCCACATTGCGATTTTCTGGTGTCTGCTGCCCACATTACGATTTTCAGGTGCCTGCTGCCCACATTACGATTTTCAGGTGTCTGCTGCCCACATTATGATTTTCTGGTGTCTGCTGCCCACATTGCGATTTTCTGGTGTCTGCTGCCCACATTACGATTTTCAGGTGTCTGCTGCCCACATTGCGATTTTCAGGTGTCTGCTGCCCATATTACGATTTTCTGGTCACTGCTGCCCACATTGCGATTTTCTGGTCACTGCTGCCCACATTGCGATTTTCAGGTGTCTGCTGCCTACATTACGATTTTCAGGTGTCTGCTGCCCACATTACGATTTTCAGGAGTCTGCTGCCCACATTACGATTTTCTGGTGTCTGCTGCCCACATTGCGATTTTCAGGTGTCTGCTGCCCACATTACGATTTTCTGGCCCACATTACGATTTTCTGGTGAACACTGCCCACGTTACGATTGTCTGGTGAATGCTGTCCATGTTACAATTTTCTGGTGAACGCTGCCCACATTACGATTTTCTGGTGAACTCTGCCCACATTACGATTTTCTGTCCCACATTACGATATTCTGGTGAACGCTGCCCACATTACGATTGTCTGGTGAATGCTGTCCACGTTACAATTTTCTGGTGACTGCTGCTCACGTTACGATTTTCTGGTGACTGGTGCCCACATTACGATTTTCTGGCGAACTCTGCCCACATTACGATTTTCTGGTGAACTCTGCCCACATTATGATTTTCTAAAGGCCCACATTACGATTTTCTGGTGAACTCTGCCCATATTACGATTTTCTGGCCCACATTACGATTGTCTGGTAAAATGCTGCCCACTTTACAATTAATTTACAGTGAAACGCTGCCCCATTACGATTATTTGGCACCTATGGGGGGGCCCCATCCAAATATTCGCAGGGGGGCCCAGTGATTTCTAGTTACGCCCCTGCAAGAAACCCTGCCTCGACCCCTCGCTACCCTCCAACTACCGTCCTAACTCCCTCCTCCCCTTTGCCTCAAAACACCTTGAGCGTCTGGTTCACAAACGCCTGACCCAGTACCTCAATGCCAACTCACTGCTAGACCCACTGCAATCTGGATTTAGGCCTGCCCACTCAACCGAAACTGCTCTCACCAAAGTGGTCAACGACCTTGCCTTAGCTAAAGCTGAAGGTAAATACTCTATTCTCCTCCTCCTTGACCTTTCAGCAGCTTTTGACACAGTAGATCATCCCCTACTCCTCCAGTCCCTCCAGTCCTTGGGCATTCACGATCTCGCCCTGTCCTGGCTTTCATCCTACCTCTCCAACCGCTCCTTCATGACCGCCTTCAATGAGTCCTTGTCCACCCCCAACCACCTCTCGGTGGGAGTCCCCCAAGGTTTGGTCCTTGGCCCCCTACTGTTCACCCTATACACATCCTCCATTGGCAAGGTTATCTCCTCCATGGGTTTTAACTATCATCTGTATGCAGAGGACACCCAGATCTACCTCCACACCCCTGACATATCCACCACTACCATGGACAAGGTCTCCTCCTGCCTATCAGCCATCTTCTCCTGGATGTCCGCTAGGTTCCTGAAACTAAATCTAGACAAAACGGAATTTATGATCTTCCCACCCCGGCCATCCACGAACCTCCCAGATGTGCATGTCACTGTTAACCACACTACCATTCGCCCTACCTCTCAAGCCCGCTGTCTGGGTGTCACCCTGGACTCCGCACTCTCCTTTACTTCCCACATCCAAAACCTCACAAAGTCCTGCAACTTCCACCTTCGTAACATCTGTAAGATTCACCCTTTCCTGACCTCTGCCACCACCAAACTCCTCATCCATGCCCTCATAATTTCCCGCCTTGACTACTGCAATGCCCTGCTGTCTGGTCTCCCTATGACCCGAACAGCCCCACTGCAGTCCATCATGAATGCGGCAGCCAGAATTATCCACTGCTCCCATCGCTCCACCATGGCGGATCCCCTCCTAGAATCCCTCCACTGGCTTCCTATCCAGTCCAGAATCAGATTCAAGATACTGTGTCTGACCTACAAATCTGTCCAGAAAACCTGTCCAACCTACATTTACGATCTTACTCAGAGGTACACACCTAGCCGCTCACTCCGCTCTTCCAATGAACTTCGCCTAACCGCCCCCCCCCCTGCATCACCCAGTCCCATGCATGCCTCCAGGACTTCTCAAGAGCTGCTCCAACACTATGGAACTCCCTACCTCCACCCATTAGGGCAGCCCCCTCCTTCAACATCTTCAAGAAAGCCCTCAAAACTCACCTTTTCACTCTGGCCTACTACCCCTCACAAGTGCTTTAAACCCACAGCTGAACTCTCGTCCCCTACCGTTTGTGTCCTTACCTCTCCTCTAGATTGTAAGCCTTTGGGCAGGGTCCTCCTCCTTTTGTGTCCTACCTGATCATGCACCTCCATTACTGTGAACCCATGCTATGCATCTGAGTGAACCTAACTTGCCCAATCTCCATGCTCCATCCAGTGACTGACTAAGCATTACCTGGTACTCATACTGTGCTGTGTGATCTGGTTTTCTTGTATTCCTGTATTGTCATATTGCTGTATGTCACCCCTAAATATTGTCTGTAACGTAAATTAATGTTCAGCGCTGCGTAATATGTTGGCGCTTTATATATACCATAAATAAATAAATTAACAGTGAAGAAGGGCTTCAGTTTTTTCCCCTGGAAATCTGTTTTTAACGTCACCCACTTTTTGTAACCTTGACACGACTGTGTGACCAAGTCAATGACCAAGTTTGTGAACTTACCGGTTCCTGGCATTAAAATCGTGTGAATGGAAGCAGTTTATCCAGCAATTAAATCTAATTGGCTGTTCGTGGCTCCGCCCCTTGAGTGAATTTGAACCCCAGTCACTTAATGACCGACTGTAGCAGGGTTGAGGCCTCTGCCATTAACAGTGTAAGAATGGCAGCAGTTTCAATATTTCCGTTGAAAATCAATAGGTGAATTTTGATTGGCTGTTGTAGGCTCCACCCACTTTTCTGAATATTAATTCCAGTCACTCAATGACCAACTGTGTCAAGTTTGAGAACCCTGCCATTAACAGTGTAAGAATGGCTGTAATTTTCCCATGTAAAAGGTTAGTTATTTTTGGCTCCGCACACAATTTCAAACCTTGACATATAATCACTCAATGACCAAGTTTATAGGCTTTGTGGTCCTTGGCATCAATAATTTGCATTTTCCCATTGAAATTAAACAAATCTGATTGGCTGTTTGTGGCCCGTGCCCTTTTCAGAATTTGAACCCGAGTCTCCCAGTGACTGACTGTACCAGATTTGAGGCCTCTGCCAGAGTGTAAGAATGGCAGCAATGTAAATATTCCCCTTGAAAATCAACAGGTGATTTTTGATTGGCTGTTGTAGGCTCCACCCACTTTTCTGAATGTTAATCCCAGTCATCCAGTGACCAACTGTGTCAAGTTTGGGAACCCTGCCAATAACAGAATGGCTGGAATCAATCTGATTGGCTGTTTGTGACTCCACCCCCTTTAGTGAATTTGGACCCCAGTCACCCAATCACTGACTGTATTAGGTTTGAGGTCTCTGCCTATATCCGTATAAGAATGGTAGCAATGTAAATATTCCACTTGAAAATCAGTAGGTGAACTTTGATTGGCTGTTGTAGCCTTCAGCTTCACCCACATTTCTGAATATTAATCCCAGTCACCCAGGGGTCAACTGTGTCAAGTTTGGGAACTGTTAATGTCATAGCTGTATGTTAATCCAAGTTTCATATATATGCACTTAATAGATATAAGGTGACACCAATGTTTAATAAGGCCAATGTAACACAGATGATTCAGATGAATAGAGTTACCCTTTAAAGTTAGTCTCAGATTCTTTCATTACAGACATGCTCTAGCCAAGACCTGGTACTGTGTGAGTTTTTTGTCTTCTCAGGAATTTCTAAACTGATATGGCGTGCTTGGTACGGCAACCTCCCATCGGGGGATGGTTCAAGACACACTAGTAAAGGCCTTGAAAATAACTATGGGAACAGGATACCGGAGAGATTGTGTGCTGTAGTCCAGACCAGGTGCAAGGCTGTGGGAATTCTCCGCCCTCTTGGAGTGAAAGAAGAAGACCCTTAGAGACATATATTATTATTGGACAAGTAAAATACATCATGACCACGTAATTCAGGGTATAAGAACTGGTGCACAGCGGAAGTTGAAGCAGAAACCTTAAACTGCCTTGACCCTTTTGCTAGGCTTAACTGGGTTTCCCTCATGTATACATGTGCTATTTTTGAATAAAGCCATTAGTTGTTTTTTCTTTGCATCTCCTATTTTTGAAATCTTGGTGTATTGGTAAGTAAGTGACTTCCACAGAACCTTGCCATTAACAGTGTAAGAATGGTTGCAGTTTATATTTGCCCATGTAAAAAATCTAGTTCTTGGCTCTGTCCACTTTTTGTAACCTGGACACACAGTCACTCAATGACCAAGTTTGTAAGCTTTGGGGGCTTGGCATCAATAATTTGTATTTCCCAGTGAAATGAAACAAATCTGAGTGGCTGTTTGTGGCTCCGCCTCTTTCCCAAATTTGAACCCTAGTCACCCAGTGACCAACTGTACCAGGTTTGAGGCATCTATTAACAGTGTAATAATGGCAGCAATTTAAATATTGCCCTTGAAAATCAAGAGGTGAAATTTGATTGGCTCCACCCATTTTCCTGAATATTAATCTCAGTCACCCAGTACGTAACTGTGCAAAGTTTGAGAATCCTGCCATTAGTGGTGTAAGAATGGCTGCAGTTTATATTTTCCCAGTGAAATTTGTTTTTGGCTCTGCCCACTTTTTGTAACCTAGGCACACAGTCACCCAATGATCAAGGTTGTGAGCTTTCAGGTTCCTGGCATCAAAAATGTATGAATGGAAGCAGTTTATCAACTAAGGAAATCTGATTGGCTGTTTGTGACCCCGCCCCTTTAGTGAATTTGGACCCTAGTCACACAATGACCGACTGTAGCAAGTTTGAAGCCTCTGCCATTAACAGTGTAAGAATGGCAGCAGTTTAAATATTCCCCTTTAAAATCAATAGGTGAATTTTGATTGGCTGTTGTAGGCTCCACCCACTTTCCTAAATCTTAATCTCATTCACCCAGTGACCAAGTGTGCCAAGTTTGAGAACACTGCGATTAACTGTCTAAGAATGGCTGCAGTTTACATTTTCCCATTTAAAATGAATGGCTGAGATTTGATTGGCTGTTTTATGCTCCGCCCACTTTTCCTGAATTTGTAACTTTAGTCACCAAGTGACCAACTCTGCCAAGTGTGGGGTCTCTGGCTTGATTACTGTGAGAATGGCAGCCTTTTCCATTTTTTCCATTGACATGAATGGGTGAAATCTGATTTGCTGTTTGTAGCTCCGCCCAGGTATGCAGGGGGGGCCGTAAGACCCCCAGAACATATCATCCCAGGTAGTAAGGGATCTCTATACCAAGTTTCATTCAAATCGGTCAAGCCGTTTTCGAGTGATCGCGGCACATACACACATACACACACACACATCCGATTTTATATATATAGATATATATAAAAGTTATTTTAAAGAAAAGATGAAAACATATATCCTGGGGGAAAACTCATGAGAACAAATTAATTGCATATGGGCCAAGGTGTGAAAATATCACCTAGAAGAAAACTCAAGAAAAAAAGGGAATTACATATGGTCCAGTGTATCTACACAAGGCAGGTAATTTGGGCACCCATTGATGCCTGGAAATGTGGGTGCCACCATAAAGTTATTTGTGGCTATAGTGGCACCCGGTGTGTACCATATTTTTCAGACCATAAGACGCACTTCTTCTCCTTCAAAAGTGAGGGGAAAAAGTCAGTGCATCTTATAGTCTGGAGGTGTCCCCCAAAAGAGCCCCTCTGTCCTCCTGTCTCTGTCCCCCTGTGTCTGTGGTGTCCTCCTCCTCTTCATTCTGTGTGGCATCTGCCCCTCTGGCAAACAAGATACTTGCCATCAATCTAATGGTCAATTCAAATGATGCGGCAAGAGTTGAGTCGAGGAAGAAGCCAGTCATCTTCCAAGCAAATGAAAGCTGCGGCATGTGGCCAATCAGCGCGGGAGTGCTGCTGGGACCTCCTAGAAGACATTCATCCAGTGGCGTAGCTAAGGAGCTGTGGGCCCCGATGCAAGTTTTACTATGGGGCCCCCCAAGCACTCTATACATAACAATTGATACGGCGCACCAAAACCTGCCAATGGCAACTACAGTGTCAGAGGTGCAAGAAGGGGATGGGAAGCAGTTTGTTAATGATTACCACGATTCAAAGTATCTATAGAAGTGATTATTACAAGCACAGAACCAATAGAGAGCTAATACTGTAGTTGAAGGAGGGCCCTTTGGGGCCCCTCTGGCCCAAGGGCCCAGATGCAGTCGCTACCTCTGCACCCCCTATTGCTACGCCCCTGCATTCATCCTTCTTTGCGTCATCTTCCGGATGCCATACGACCAATCAGTGCGGGAGAGCTGCAAGTAACAAACCAATCCTGGACGCCCACTCTTCTGACTGGAGCCAATGGTCTCAGAGGCGGGACCATGGCTCCGTCATTGGGCCAATGACTGCACTTGCTCAGTAGCTGTGAATTTAGAGATTGGCCCAATGATGGAGCCATGGTCTCACCTCTGAGACCATCGGCTCCAGTCAGAAGAGCAGGCGGCTGGGATTGTTTTTTTATTTGCAGTGCTGCCACACTGATTGGCCACACGGCGCCTGGAAGATGACAAGAGGAAGGATTTCTTCTAGGAAGTCCCTGCAGCAGTGCTCCTGCACTGATTGGCCACACGTTGTGGCTTTCACTTGCTTGGAGAATGAATGTCTTCTTCTCTGGCTCTACTCCTGCTGCATCATTTGAACTGACCATTAGATTGGTGGCAAGTATATCATATGCCAGGAAAGCAGATGCCACACAGAAGGAGGAGGACACCACAGGCACAGGGGGACAGAGACAGAAGGGCAAGGGGGCAAAGGAGGATAGAGGGGGCACTTATGGGGGACATAGGAGGACACCACAGGTTGACATAGGATGACACCACAGGAAAACAGAGGAGGCACAGGGGGATAGAAGAGATCATAAGGGGGGCACGAGGGACATAGTAGGACAGCGCATGGGGAACAGAAGAGACACAGGGGGACAGAGGAGGTCATTGAGGGACACAGAAGGAACAAGGAAAACATAAGAATTGGGGGATTGAAGGGAAAGATCCACAAGATGCCCCTCAGGGGCGCTTCTAGCCCTTTTGTCGCCTCAGGCAAGAAAACCTGTGTCGCTCCCCCTCCCCCCCCCCCCCAAAAAAAGTGGCATGTGTTAATGACAAGATACGAGGTCAAGTTTCCTCCTATAACACAGTTAGTTGGGCAAAGTGTCCCTAAAAGTAATTAGACAACCTTCTCCTGTCCCTTAAAAAAAAACACGAGTTTCTTTTGGTTCTTGTATTAGCGTGGTATTTAGTAATCATGAGCCCCCAAAATATTAAATGCAACAATAACTCAAGATATCAAATGCAGCTACTAAGACCAGCAGCAGACATAAAACATGGTTGGGGTGCCAGTGTGCAGGCTGGGGTGCTTGTGTGCTAGCTGAGGTGTCTGGGAAGCTAGCTGGGATGCCTGTGTGTTGGCTGGGGTGTCTGGGGTGCTAGCTTGCGGTGGCTGTGTGTGGGCTGGGTGGCTGTGTGTTGGCCGGGGTATCTGGGGGGCTAGCTGGGGTTCCTGTGTGTGGGCTGGGGTGTCTGGGTGCTAGCTTGGGATGTGTGGGGTGCTAGCTTGGGGTGGCTGTGTGCGGGCAGGGGTGTCTGGGGGGCTAGCTGGGGTTTCTGTGTGTGGGCTGGGGTGGCTGTGTGTGGGCTGGGGTGCTAGTTTGGGGTGGCTGTGTATGGGCTGGGTGGCTGTGTACGGGCCGGGGTGTCTAAGGGGGGCTAGCTGGGGTTCCTGTTTGCGGGCCGGGGTGTCTGAGGGGTGCTAGCTGGGGTTCCTGTGTGCGGGCTGGGGTGGCTGTGTGTAGGCTGTGGTGTCTGGGTTGCTAGTTTGGGGTGGCTGTGTGAGGGCCGGGGTGCTAGCTGGGGTTCCTGTGTGCGGCCTGGGGTAGCTGTATGCTGGCTGGGATGTTTGGGGTGCTGTCTGTGCTTCCTGCATGCTGGCTGGGCACTATGGGGTGTTGGCTGGGATTCCAGTGTGCGAGCTGGGTTGTCTGGGTACTCTGGGGTTCTGGCCCCGGTAAATAAAAAATGGAGCGATCCGCATTCCTCACACGCACCAAATGAGACTTGTGGAAACATTCTCATCCATGGCAGGAGCCACTCGCCCCACTGCAGCAGACACCTCTCGGGGACTAGAGCCATGGCATGGAGTGGGGGGCGGCATGGTGCAAACCCGCAGCACGATTGAAAGGTCAGCGTCCAGCCTGGCAAGATGACCCAAATGACCGGCGGGGGGGGGGGGGGAGTTACAGAGCCACGAGCAGTACATTGAACTGTGGCTGCTAAGGGAGGATTGGCTAGAGGCAGGATAGAGAGCATGCTTCCTCCTTTGTTACTAGCCGGAGCTGGCCCGCAGTGGTGAAACAGGAGCTGCAAGCAGCTACCAGTTCCGTTCCGTGGGCAACGAGAAGGGCAATTAAAAAATTGAAGTTACTGTAGCGGCAAGTGGCGCCTTATGACTGCCAATCCGCCTCAGGCAACCGCTTGTACTGCCTTTGCCCTTAGGCGCCCCTGATGCCCCTGCGCCATGGTTGAACCAGGTTTAGTATATATTTTTTTACCCTGGTTCTTGTCCTCTAAACGTAGGTGTGTCTTATGGTCCGGAGCGTCTTATGGTCTAAAAAAAACAGTAATTTGTGTGCTGAACATAGCCATGGCCAAAGGTAATGTTCAGGTGGGGAGGGTTACTGTTAGGAGTAGGTGGTGATGGTGGTGGTAGTGTGTGTGTGTGTGTGTGTGTGTGTGGGTGTGTGGGGGGGGGATTAGTGTGAGAGACAGATTAGGTCAAGTGTTAGTAGAATTCAGCAGTATTGCCCTACTTAGGTTTAAATACAACCAGCAGCCCAAGTTACTTGTGCTTTTATCATTCGTAATATAACATTTGTATCAATGATCTCTTATTCACCTTGTATTAATCTGTGATGAGAAATGACTTAAACTGCAATACATTTTACAGTCCACTTTAATTCCACTTTCCTGTCTTAACCCCCTTGGCGGTATGAAAAATACCGCCAGGGGGCAGCGCAGCAGTTTTTTTTAAATTTTTTTTTTTTTAAATCATGTAGCGAGCCCAGGGCTCGCTACATGATAGCCGCTGCTCAGCGGCATCCCCCCAGCCCCGCCGATCGCCTCCGGCGATAGGCGATCAGGAAATCCCGTTCAAAGAACGGGATTTCCTGGAGGGCTTCCCCCGTCGCCATGGCGACGGGGCGGAATGACGTCAGCGACGTCAGCGACGTCGGGACGTCATTGGGAGACCCAATCCACCCCTTGGCGCTGCCTGGCACTGATTGGCCAGGCAGCGCTCGGGGTCTGGGGGGGGGCGCGCGCCGCACCGGATAGCGGCGATCGGGCGCGCGGCGGTGGCGATCGGGGTGCTGGCGCAGCTAGCAAAGTGCTAGCTGCGCCCAGCAAAAAAAAAATTATGCAAATCGGCCCAGCAGGGCCTGAGCGGCACCCTCCGGCGGCTTACCCCGTGTCACACACGGGGTTACCGCCAAGGAGGTTAATGGCCTCGATTCATAAACCGCATTTGTTATTGCAGAAAACAGCTGACTTTACCGAGCACTTAGGAAAATGTCAATTCATAAAGGCTGTTACCTCATGAAAAGCTGAATTTACTGAGCAGTGAGGTAAATTACAGACTTGTGTGGTAAATACCTCATCACTTGTCAGTAAATGTCAATTCATAAAAACTAGAACATGTGATAAAGCCCAGGAAAATTACCCGCACCTCTGGTGTGGCGTAAACAGTGCGTGTCTGTGTGAGACTGTGCTGGGAGCTGTGACTCTGAAGCAGAAGCAGAGACAGCTATGACTGACAGGAGCAGGGAGCCAATAGAAACAGCCCCTGTCTCCTGCAAGTCCCGCTGATGATGTTTATAGGACTCGCAGGCTTCTCAGGAGGGGCAAACTTTTCTACCCCCCAGGTAGCAAGCAGAGAGAACAGAACAGAACAGGTTTCCCCTGAAGCCCTTCAGCCATTAACCTATTAGGTTCCTGTTTGAAGATGCGGAGGAACTATTGGGAAATCACCTAAGCAGGGCTTGTTTAAAGTCTCCTGGAAGTTAATCTAAGATGTTGCAAATACAGTAAATGAAATGTTAAGAAAGACTAATAGACAGAATCAGAAGGAGCAGACGCAGTATAAGAAACATGTACATCTAAAGTGATGTCGGGATGCCTCTTAATATTGTAATGCCCTCACTGCATGGAACATAATGTAACAAAACACCTTACTCCACACTGCTCTGCTGTTTTACTGCACAGGTTTTTGCCAATGGGATTCGGTAAATTACTTCTACCGCACCTGTGAACATTTTTATGAATTAGCACACAAAAGTCTAAAATACCGAATGTGGTATTTTAGTGTCCAGATTTTTTTTTTTATCACACAGCCTTTTATGAATTGAGGCCATTGTCTTCTTTCTATCATGAATCATTGGCGTTTCATTATTGTATGAACCCATTTCTGCACTCTACAAACCTTCCAGCAAGTTGTTTTTCTTTTCTTTATTCCCCTTTTCACTAGCTGCTTCAGACCAGTTCTTACTTTCCTCTAAATTGCTGCGGGGCTCTTCTTAGAAACTCATGGGAAGTCTACTAACTTGGCAGCTAAAATGCTTTGTTCTAAAATACTGTGTATGCACAGCAAGTTGGCCATAAATAACTCATTCACTTTGATATTTCCGCTACAGATGCCTGTTCTAGTCATCTACTTTACAAGGGAATACTCACTACTCTTTCCTGCCTATTTTCCTTGGTATATGCTATGGCTTCTGACATCATCATTTATTGCTAAGGTTCAGTCCGGGACATGCTCATCTCATGTGTGATAGAGTACAGAATTTGTTGTTTGTAATGGCAATTTTTTTTTATTAGATCACCTCTGTCCATTTTGCAACCTGCTTGAGGAATCATTCATACGATTTATCAGTTTTTAAATACTCTGCAGTCCATTATAATCAATATTTAAATAGCACAGACACCTTCAAGGTCATGTAAAAGTAAACACTTTAGAAACAAGTTACATGGACAAACAATGGCAAAACAGATAAAAATACAGTTGTACGGCACATCTTGTACTAAGTATATATAGATGGGCAAAACAAAGATACAAGCGGAGAGATGCTGTGCCAATTTCAGCTTACAGTTTAACCACTTGAGGACCTAGGGCTTTCTACCCCTTAAGGACCGGCCACTTTTTTTCCATTCAGACCACTGCAGCTTTCACGGTTTATTGCTCGCTCATACAACCTACCACCTAAATGAATTTTGGCTCCTTTTCTTGTCACTAATAAAGCTTTCTTTTGGTGCTATTTGATTGCTCCTGCGATTTTTACTTTTTATTATATTCATCAAAAAAGACATGAATTTTGGCAAAAAAATGATTTTTTTAACTTTCTGTGCTGACATTTTTCAAATAAAGTAAAATTTCTGTATACGTGCAGCGCGTAAAATGTGGACAAACATGTTTTTGATAAAAAAAAACCCCATTCAGTGTATATTTATTGGTTTGGGTAAAAGTTATAGCGTTTACAAACTATGGTGCAAAAAGTAAATTTTCTCATTTTCAAGCATCTATGACTTTTCTGACCCCCTGTCATGTTTCATGAGGGGCTAGAATTCCAGGATAGTATAAATACCCCCCAAATTACCCCATTTTGGAAAGAAGACATCCCAAAGTATTCACTGAGAGGCATAGTGAGTTCATAGAAGATATTATTTTTTGTCACAAGTAAGCGGAAAATGACACTTTGTGAGAAAAAAAAAAAAAAAAAAGTTTCCATTTCTTCTAACTTGCGACAAAAAAAAAAATGAAATCTGCCACGGACTCACCATGCCCCTCTCTGAATACCTTGAAGGGTCTACTTTCCAAAATGGGGTCATTTGTGGGGTGTGTTTACTGTCCTGACATTTTGGGGGGTGCTAAATTGTAAGCACCCCTGTAAAGCCTAAAGGGGCTCATTGGACTTTGGACCCCTTAGCACAGTTAGGCTGCAAAAAAGTGCCACACATGTGGTATTGCCGTACTCAGGAGAAGTAGTATAATGTGTTTTGGGGTGTATTTTTACACATACCCATGCTGGGTGGGAGAAATATCTCTGTAAATGACAATTTGTTAATTTTTTTTACACACAATTGTCCATTTACAGAGATCTTTCTCCCACTCAGCAT
Organism: Hyperolius riggenbachi; assembly: GCF_040937935.1. Taxonomy (NCBI): domain Eukaryota; kingdom Metazoa; phylum Chordata; class Amphibia; order Anura; family Hyperoliidae; genus Hyperolius; species Hyperolius riggenbachi. The sequence continues at coordinate 220,189,909 of NC_090648.1, forward strand.
GGGTATGTGTAAAAATACACCACAAAACACATTATACTACTTCTCCTGAGTACGGCAATACCACATGTGTGGCACTTTTTTGCACCCTAACTGCGCTAAAGGGCCCAAAGTCCAATGAGTACCTTTAGGATTTCACAGGTCATTTTGAGAAATTTCGTTTCAAGACTACTCCTCACGGTTTAGGGCCCCTAAAATGCCAGGGCAGTATAGGAACCCCACAAATGACCCCATTTTAGAAAGAAGACACCCCAAGGTATTCTGTTAGGAGTATGGTGAGTTCATAGAAGATTTTATTTTTTGTCAAAAGTTAGCGGAAAATGACACTTTGTGAAAAAACACAATTAAAATCAATTTCCGCTAACTTGTGACAAAAAATAAAATCTTCTATGAACTCGCCATACTACTAACGGAATACCTTGGGGTGTCTTCTTTCTAAAATGGGGTCATTTGTGGGGTTCCTATACTGCCCTGGCATTTTAGGGGCCCTAAACCGTGAGGAGTAGTCTTGAAACGAAATTTCTCAAAATGACCTGTGAAATCCTAAAGGTACTCATTGGACTTTGGGCCCTTTAGCGCAGTTAGGGTGCAAAAAAGTGCCACACATGTGGTATCGCCATACTCGGGAGAAGTAGTACAATGTGTTTTGGGGTGTATTTTTACACATACCCATGCTGGGGGGGAGAAATACCTCTGTAAATGGACAATTGTGTGTAAAAAAATCAAAAGATTGTCATTTACAGAAGTATTTCTCCCACCCAGCATGGGTATGTGTAAAAATACACCCCAAAACACATTATACTACTTCTCCCGAGTACGGCGATACCACATGTGTGGCACTTTTTTGCACCCTAACTGCACTAAGGGGCCCAAAGTCCAATGAGTACCTTTAGGATTTCACAGGTCATTTTTGTTTCAAGACTACTCCTCACGGTTTAGGGCCCCTAAAATGCCAGGGCAGTATAGGAACCCCACAAATGACCCCATTTTAGAAAGAAGACACCCCAAGGTATTCCGTTAGGAGTATGGTGAGTTCATAGAAGTTTTTATTTTTTTGTCACAAGTTAGCGGAAATTGATTTTAATTGTTTTTTTTCACAAAGTGTCATTTTCCGCTAACTTGTGACAAAAAATAAAATCTTCTATGAACTCACCATACTCCGTACGGAATACCTTTGGGTGTCTTCTTTCTAGAATGGGGTCATTTGTGGGGTTCCTATACTGCCCTGGCATTTTAGGGGCCCTAAACCGTGAGGAGTAGTCTTGAAACCAAATGTCGCAAAATGACCTGCGAAATCCTAAAGGTACTCATTGGACTTTGGGCCCCTTAGCGTACTTAGGGTGTAAAAAAAAGTGCCACACATGTGGTACCGCCGTACTCAGGAGAAGTAGTATAATGCGTTTTGGGGTGTATTTTTACACATACCCATGCTAAGTGGGAGAAATATCTCTGTAAATGACAATTGTTTGATTTTTTTACACACAATTGTCCATTTACATAGAAATTTCTCCCACCCAGCATGGGTATGTGTAAAAATACACCCCAAAACACATTATACTACTTTTCCTGAGTACGGCGGTACCACATGTGTGACACTTTTTTGCAGCCTAGGTGCACTAAGGGGCCCAACGTCCTATTCACAGGTCATTTTGAGGCATTTGTTTTCTAGACTACTCCTCGCGGTTTAGGGCCCCTAAAATGCAAGGGCAGTATAGGAACCCCACAAGTGACCCCATTTTAGAAAGAAGACACCCCAAGGTATTCCGTTAGTAGTATGGCGAGTTCATAGAAGATTTTATTTTTTGTCACAAGTTAGTGAAAAATGACACTTTGTGAAAAAAAAACCAATAAAAATCAATTTCCGCTAACTTTTGACAAAAAATAAAATCTTCTATGAACTCGTCATACACCTAACAGAATACCTTGGGGTGTCTTTTTTTCTAAAATGGGGTCACTTGTGGGGTTCCTATACCGCCCTGGCATTTTACAGGCCCAAAACCGTGAGTAGTCTGGAAACCAAATGTCTCAAAATGACTGTTCAGGGGTATAAGCATCTGCAAATTTTGATGACAGGTGGTCTATGAGGGGGCGAATTTTGTGGAACCGGTCATAAGCAGGGTGGCCTTTTAAATGACAGGTTGTATTGGGCCTGATCTGATGGATAGGAGTGCTAGGGGGGTGACAGGAGGTGATTGATGGGTGTCTCAGGGGGTGGTTAGAGGGGAAAATAGATGCAATCAATGCACTGGGGAGGTGATCGGAAGGGGGTCTGAGGGGGATCTGAGGGTTTGGCCGAGTGATCAGGAGCCCACACGGGGCAAATTGGGGCCTGATCTGATGGGTAGGTGTGCTAGGGGGTGACAGGAGGTGATTGATGGGTGTCTCAAGGTGTGATTAGAGGGGGGAATAGATGCAAGCAATGCACTGGCGAGGTGATCAGGGCTGGGGTCTGAGGGCATTCTGAGGGTGTGGGCGGGTGATTGAGTGCCCTAGGGGCAGATAGGGGTCTAATCTGATAGGTAGCAGTGACAGGGGGTGATTGATGGGTAATTAGTGGGTGTTTAGGGTAGAGAACAGATGTAAACACTGCACTTGGGAGGTGATCTGACGTCGGATCTGCGGGCGATCTATTGGTGTGGGTGGGTGATCAGATTGCCCGCAAGGGGCAGGTTAGGGGCTTATTGATGGGTGGCAGTGACAGCGGGTGATTGATGGGCGGCAGTGACAGGGGGTGATTGATGGGTGGCAGTGACAGGGGGTGATTGATGGGTGATTGATAGGTGATTGACAGGTAATCAGTGGGTTATTACAGGGGAGAACAGATGTAAATATTGCACTGGCGAATTGATAAGGGGGGGTCTGAGGGCAATCTGAGCGTGTAGGCGGGCGATTGGGTGCCCGCAAGGGGCAGATTAGGGTCTGATCTGATGGGTAACAGTGACAGGTGGTGATAGGGGGTGATTGATGGGTGATTGATGGGTAATTAGTGGCTGTTTAGAGGAGAGAATAGATGGAAACACTGCGCTTGGGTGGTGATCTGATGTCGGATCTGCGGGCGATCTATTGGTGTGGGTGGGTGATCAGTTTGCCCGCAAGGGGCAGGTTAGGGGCTGATTGTTGGGTGGCAGTGACAGGGGGTGATTGATGGGTGATAGGTGATTGGCAGGTGATTGACAGGTGATCAGTGGGTTATTACAGGGAAGGCCAGATGTAATTATTGCACTGGCGAATTTATAAGGGGGGGGGGTCTGAGGGCAATCTGAGCGTGTGGGCGGGTGATTGGGTGCCCGCAAGGGGCAGATTAGGGTCTGATCTGATAGGTAACAGTGACGGTTGGTGATAGGGGGTGATTGATGGGTAATTAGTGGGTGTTTAGAGAAGATAACAGATGTAAACAATACATTTGGGAGGTAATCTGACGGCGGGTTTGCGGGCGATCTAATGGTGTGGGTGGGTGATCAGATTGCCCGCAAGGGGCAGGTTAGGGGCTGATTGATGGGTGGCAGTGACAGGGGGTGACAGGGGGTGATTGATGGGTGATAGGTGATTGGCAGGTGATTGACAGGTGATCAGTGGGTTATTACAGGGAAGAACAGATGTAATTAATGCACTGGTGAATTGATAAGGGGGGGTCAGAGGGCAATCTGAGCGTGTGGGCGGGTGATTGGGTGCCCGCAAGGGGCAGATTAGGGTCTGATCTGATAGGTAAAAGTGACAGGTGGTGATAGGGGGTGATTGATGGGTGATTGATGGGTAATTAGTGGGTGTTTAGAGGAGAGAATAGATGTAAACAATGGATTTTGGAGGTGATCTGATGTCGGATCTGCGGGCGATCTATTGGTGTGGGGGGGTGATCAGATTGCCCGCAAGGGGCAGGTTAGGGGCTGATTGATGGGTGGCAGTGACAGGGGGTGATTGACGGGTGATTTACAGGTGATGGACAGGTGATTGACAGGTGATTGACAGGTGATCAGGGGGGATAGATGCATACAGTACATGGGGGGGGGGTCTGGGGGGGGGTCTGGGGAGAATCTGAGGGGTGGGGGGTGATCAGGAGGGAGCGGGGGGCAGGGGGGGGATACAAAAAAAAAAATAGCGTTGACAGATAGTGACAGGGAGTGATTGATGGGTGATTAGGGGGGTGATAGGGTGCAAACAGGGGTCTGGGGGGTGGGCAGGGGGGGGTCTGATGGGTGCTGTGGGCGATCTGGGGCAGGGGGGGGGAAATCAGTGTGCTTGGTGCAGACTAGGGTGGCTGCAGCCTGCCCTGGTGGTCCCTCGGACACTGGGACCACCAGGGCAGGAGGCAGCCTGTATAATACACTTTGTAAACATTACAAAGTGTATTATACACTTTGTATGCGGCGATCGTCGGGTTAACATCCCGCCGGCGCTTCCGTATGTCCGGCGGGATGTTGCGGCGGGTGAGCGGCGCCAGGCGGAGGCGGAGGATCGCGTCACTGATGACGCGATCGCTCCGCCCATGCCCCTACAAGGACCGCCGCCAATTGTCAATACGGCGGTCCTTGCGGGGTGCACTTCCCGGCCGCCAATTGTACATACGGCGGTCGGGAAGTGGTTAAAGGAAGTACGAGTAAGGGTGAACCCAGGAGAAAATGCAGCAGAGGCATAGCAGCCTCCACAACCCTTGTGACTAAAGGGGCACAGGTATACACAGTGCTTACTCCTCTCGACCTCCCCCAGTGTCCAATCACTGAGAACACGCGCAGGGGATCAAAGGTGGATCATCTACAAGGCAAACTTAGTTTCTTTGGGCCTGGAGAGAGTCTAGGGGCTTGGTGAATACTTGCCCCCAACAAATGTTACTAAAAAAGCAAGAAGACAATCACGGCCCCATTTCATCTTAGTCCATTTCTGCAGGAGGGATTATGAACTGGGACTGGGAGACACAACATGAATGAGATGAATGCTGGCTATGCTGAAGACACAGAGGTGCAGTCACCCTATCAGCCAATGACAGTGGGTGGGATGGTATGGAACAGGAGGGTTACCTCTCCTGGGGTCTATAATGAGGAAGCTGACTGTTACTGGGGTTCTCATGGAGTGCTGTGTGTTACAAGGAACTATCATGGGACACAGTCTCCTACTGAAGACTGTCATGGAGATACAGATACAGAGTGCTCATGGATACTCGGTTTGAGTTAACAAAGACCGGCACTATCAATAAAAGTATACCTCTTTACTGAAAAACCATAAGACAAGATCCATGTCATGGACAGGGCTGTGAAGTCGGTACAAAAATCATCCGACTACAACTCCTCAGTTTATGAAACCACCGACTACAACTCTGACTCCAGGTACCAAAAATTGCTCCGACTCCTCGACTCTGACTCCAACTCAGACTTCACAGCCCTGGTCATGGACTTTGCTCGGCTTGGAAAAGGAGTAGAGAATTCTGAAACTAGTACTCTTTACTATAGGGTGATGTCTGTTACTGGAGTCTGTAATGCGATGCTGTCTCATACTGAAGTCTGTTATGGGGGCTATCTTACTGAGGGCTCTTGTGGGTGCTGTATGTTACTGTGTTTGTTTGTTACAGGGGACTGTCATGCAGTGCTGTTAGTTACCATGTCTGTCACAGGGAGCTGTTACTGGGGGTTCTCATGGAGTGATGCTTGCTACTGGAGTCTCTCATGGAGGTCTGGTGTATTACTGGGACAAATAATTATTTTATTTGTGAGAAATGCTTACTTAATTTTTCTATGTTAAGAGAATGCTGCCTGGTTATTTAGAGAATATACTGTTGCCTAATTGTTTTTTGGGGGGAAATGTGAACACTGCACTATCTAAATGTCACTGTCCAACAAACCTATTGCCACACGTCAGACTTAGTGCTTATGCCTCACTTCAGGCCTAAAGCTATGAAAAACCTTGACCTGCACTGAGGGATTAATTTGATAAACAAGCTTCAATTTCATAAGTCATCTCTAGCATACAGTGGATCATCCACTGTTTGGTCATGTTTGCAAAGTGCACTTTACTGCTATTAGTAAAAGAGCATGAACTGTAATTATAGTAGCATCAAATGAAAATATCAGTCCCACTCATAGCAGCATTGTACAAAACATGAGTAATTATAAAGGCTTCATCAAAGGAAATAGAAGGCCCATTTGAAGCAGCAGTTCATTACTTCCCCTCCTTCCCCAATTTTAACTATAAGCCATGAGCATTGGAGCCCATGGCCCTGCGGACAACCTCAGGTAAATCTGTCTTTTTATGTTATTAGATATGTAGAGTATGTTATCATAGATATGCTCACCGTATGTGTAGGATGTGACTGCATCTAGCACTCAGTGAGATTTCCCTTAATACTGGCTAGGGGCTTGCCCACATGACTGTGGCTATGCCAAATCAACAGGCTTGTTTTTTAGAGATGTTGAGTGCATCTGCTGACTTCCAGAATGTTTTGAGCCAGTCCTTTTCAATTTTGCTGTGTATTGTTCAGCACAGTTACTAGTATCTGTTCTTCTTCATCTACTACTAGCAGGGCCGGCGCTACCATTAAGGCAAATGAGGCAGCTGCCCCAGGGCCCCAGAGCTTGTAGGGGCCCCCAGTGGCTACAAGAGGAAAAAAATTTTTTGCAAATCGGCCTTATAGTTTTTGAGAAAATCAATTTTAAAGTTTCAAAGGAAAAAAACAAAACACATTTAAAAACCTGTCGACTTTAATGGTTAATAGCAAATCCACCTTAAATGCTAGAAACCCTAAATTTGCAGGATATGTTAAGGAGATCATTAGGAAGAAGAGGAAAAAAACAATTTTTCAAAAAGAGCTTATAGTTTTTGAGAAAATCGATTTTAAAGGTTAGAAGGAAAAAGGTATAGTTTTAAATGCGGTAAATGTCACTTTTAGTAGCAAACCTAACGGTAGTGTAATTTTACATGCATCAAACGAAAGCGCAGTAAATTTCCTGACGGGGTTTCCAGGGGGTCTATACGCCCTATTTTCCCAATTTTTTTTTATGTTTAGAGTGTGGGAATTTAAAAAAAAAAATTGTGGGGTCTTCCCTCCTGAAACTTTTTAACCCCTTGTCCCCCATGCAGGCTGGGATAGCCAGAATGTGGAGCTCTGACCGATTGGGACTTCACACCCTGACTATACCAGCTGCAAAAAAGGTCCCCTAATTCCGATTTTTGTTCCGGGGTATATGTTGGGGGGCCCCCCAGGTTTATTTTGCCCTGGGGCCCCATTGTTGCTTAAACCGGCCCTGACTACTAGGACTTGTTTGATAATCAGATGGTATTTTAGGTCACATTCATATAAAACATACAACATTTTATAGGGCTCACAAACTTTCAAGCATCACTTTATATGTAGGATGTTCCAGTGCAGTCCCACCAATGTCAGTCAATGCTACCAATGCAACAGCAGTAACTTGGCTGTGCATTGTTGTAGAGAAGAAAACACTGTTATTTGAGCAGATCTTGTCTATTCTTCCTCATTGTTCCATGCAAATGGTTTTCAGGGCATGTGCATAGTAGTCAGTGTTAACTGTCTGTCCACCAAGAACCCTGTGATGTGCAATCGTACCATGTGCGTCAAAGAACAGCAGGCGCATGATTTTATCCACCTTGTGACAATCACACTATCTTAGGAGATGGAGAATCCACATGATTCCACACTCTCAACCGCCTCAGGGTCATAATGTAAGATCCATAATTTATCACTTGTCAGCATCCAGGTTACGAAGCCAGGAATCTTCTTTAACATTTAAAACAAACCATAACTGAAAATAAACGTATGAGACAATGAATTGAATGTGTAGTAGCGATAGAATGTAGAACATCCCTATTCAATTTCAGGTGTAATATTTTAGTGTGACATATCTGGTTCATTTACCTGTTAACTAAAAAAAAATAAAAATCAACATTTAAAGTGGGATTAAACTCCATTTGCGTCTGGTTCAATATTAGTTATGGAGAGAATCCGATGACATAACAACAAAAGTGGTTTAGGTGATACCTTTAATGACTAAAGGTGCCCATACACTCGTCAGATTGGCAGCAGATAGATAAGAAATGCATCTGATGATCTATCTGATGCGTTTTTAGAACATTTTTTACCAGGATAGAATTCCAATAGATTTCAGTTTGAAATCTATTGAAATTCGATCTGATGGCATTTTTTTGCCATCAGATTTCCATTAAGGCCAATGCAAACTGATAAGCAATCTCATCAGATCGACCTAAATTTTCCACCCTGCCAGTTCGATGGAAATCCATCGAAATCGATTGAAATCGGCCATCGATCGGTCGATTGGCCAACCGATTTGCAATCGATCGATCGATCGGGATCGATCGGTCGGCCAGAAAATCGGCTGAGTGTATGGGCCCCTTTACTGTACAAGAAATTTTTGCAAGCTTTCTAAACTTTAAGTTTCTTCTTCAGGCATGATACAGAACTGGATAAGAACCATGCTGTATTAGAGCCAAAAGTGGTTGTGATACAGTGCTTGAAGAAGAAACTTTAATTTTCGAAAGCTTTCAAAGAAATCTTGTACAGTTAGTCATTAAAGGTATCACCTAAACAACTTTTGTTGTTATCTCTTCGGATCAAACTCCATATCAACTGAAAAAATAAATAAAAATCATCCAATAAAAAATTATTAATTGAGCTCATCTATCTTAGTCAGCATGGTGGTGTAGTGGTTAGCGCTCTCGCCTTGAAGCGCTGGGTCCCTGGTTCGAATCCCAGCCAGGTCAACATCTACAAGAAGTTTGTATGTTCTCCCCGTGTCTGTGAGGATTTCCTCCGGGCACTCTGGTTTCCTCCCACATCTCAAAAACATACAAATAAGTTAATTGGCTTCCCTCTAAATTGACCCTAGACTATGATACATACACTACACAATACATACATAGACATAAGACTATGGTAGAGATTAGATTGTGAGGCCCTCTGAGGGACAATTAACTGACAGGACGATATATACTCAGTGCAGCACTACATAAGATGTCGGCACTATATAAGTACTAAATAATAATATCCTGTTATTTTTAGTGTTCATTGTCAAATTTAAGAGAAATGTGATATGAAAAAAAGAAAATAATTTTACACATTACTCACTCCCCCTACACACACACACACACACACACACACACACACACACACACACACACACACACACACACACACACACACACACACACACACACACACACACACACACACACACACACACACACACACACACACACACACACACACACACACACACACACACACACACACACACACACACACACACACACACCACATCACCTAGATAACATGCTTACATCTCTGTGTAAAGCTGGCCATACACTAGGCCGATTCCCGCCAGATCAACAGCAGATGCGATCACTGGGATCGAATCTGCTGTCACATCGTTCCCGCAACATGCCGAATTTCGATCCATTTCGTCCGATCCCGTCGATCGCTCCGTGCGGAAAATTACCGTCGAGCGCCCACGGGTAGGGAGCGCATCGCTAGTGGCGTTCGAGTACCCGACGACTGACACAATAGAGCCCGCATACATTACCTGTTCCGCCGGCACGACTGCCCCTGGTCCCCGCTGCTCCGTCTCCGCGCTGGTCTGGTCTGGTCTCCGGGTCCGGCATGCTTCACTTCTTCTAGCCCGGCAGGAAGTTTAAACAGTAGAGGGCGCTCTACTGTTTAAACTTCCTGCCGGGCAGGAAGAAATAAAGCATGCTGGACCTGGAGACCAGAGCGGAGACGGAGGAGCGGTGACCGGGGGCAGTCGCGCCGGCAGAGCAGGTAATGTATGCGGCGGTGGGGGGGGGGGGGGGAGCGGCGGCAGCAGCACCCCACACCACCACCACCACCACAACAGATTGTGAACGGTTTCAGGCTGAAATCGGTTCACAATCTGTTTGCAGTAAAGGTAGCCATACGATCCCTCTCTGATCAGATTCGATCAGAGAGGGATCTATCTGTTGGTTGAATCTGATGGCAAATCAACCAGTGTGTGGCTACCTTAAAATCTTCAAAGGGAGGGGGTTTCAATCACCTTCTGGTCATAGTGTCCTTATTTTATCTGAAATGGGGAGTTTCTGTTGCTTGCATTCTGAGATAACATTGATACTGTAGCTTAAAAAAACAACAACTTCCTACAATCCATTTGGAACTGCACAATTCAGCACAGGCCGTGTGCCATTCCTATTACCCAGATAAAAAAGGGGGTTTATATATATATATATTTGGGGCACTAGCTTTTTTAGGCAATTTTTTTATTTTTGGATGTTACAACCCCTGTTAAACTTTTTATCTATCTTTTGTTATCAGCAGTGTTTGCTAACTGAAATAAAACTAATTTGCTGTTTACTCTTCAGGAGAGCCAGGGCTGTGTTTGGCTTGCATACTTGTTATACAGATAGCAATGCTCTATTAAAGTGGATCCGAGACAAACATTTTCTGCCTTCATTTTTATACCCCTTACATATAGTTTATTGGGCATTCTTCTCCCCAAATGCTTTTTTTATTTTATTACCTAATTGCATGTAAATTGTGAGAGAACGCGGAAAAGCCGCCGCGTGTACTGACAGCAAGGCGGCTGATTCCGCATCCAACGCGGCGGTCTGCACGCGGAAGCGTGCATTAAGTGACATGGCAGAAGGCAGAGAAGCCGCCGCATGTAACGACAGCAAGGCGGCTGGTTCCGCGTCCAGTGCGGCGGTTTGCACGCAGCAGCGTGCAGCTAGTGTGGCTGAGCCTGTTAGTTCACACAGGTTTAGGAATACGCGCGCGCGCGCTGAAAGGCAGAACTTTTATGATGGCCAAGGAGGGATCAGCTGACCAGGCCGGTCAGCTGACATCAGAGCTGGTAGCCATTGGTTGATCACTTCAGGGTGGCGCCAGAGAGCAATGCACTATAAATGGTTACTGCTGGCCACTCTCAAGGTGTCTGCCGTTGCGATCACTACGTGGAAGCACTCAGACCTTAGTCAGATCCAACAGTGTGTTTGAACCAGGAGGACCTGGGAATTCACACTGAGCCAGATTACTTGTGTTATCATTCTGTTATACTTCAGACTAGTTCCAGGGTGTAGAGACCACGGACCTCACACCCAAGACTAGGGAACTTGCATTATCATTCTGTTATACTTCAGACTAGTTCCAGGGTGTAGAGACCACGGACCTCACACCCAAGACTAGGGAACTTGTATTATCGTTCTGTTATACATCAGACTAGTTCCAGGGTGTAGAGACCACGGACCTCACACCCAAGACTAGGCATTGTTTGTTATTTGTTATGACCTGTTGCTTTCCTGACTATCCCTCTGCTTTCTGATTCGGTACCACGCATATCTGATATCTCGTTCCCAAACCCTGCCTGACTTGGATACCGAATCAGCCTTCTGTCTTTGTACTTTATCTGTCTGTGTGTTGCCGACCTGGCTTGCCCGACCTCGAGAGCTATCTCTCTCCACTTAAGAGATAGTCTCCAAGATCAGTCAGTGACATCCACCTTCAGGTGTCACTCACTCTCTGGTCCTTCCTACCTTCAGCCTGACTCCACCCCTTGGAGAGTCTCAGGCTGCTGGAAGGTTTCTGTACCCTGCTTAGCAGTATCTTCTGTACTGCTTAGGGTCACCTGTTCATCAGGTGGGTTGCTCAAAGTCATACTGTTACACCAAACACTCACTATATATATATCTAGAGGTGTCCAGAGGTTAGTGCTATATCTGTATTATTGGTGATCAGTGGCGGCTCCAGGAAATTTTTTTAGGGGGTGCTATGCAGGTGCTGGACCAATTTCTGGGGGAGCTGACGACCGCGGCGAAAAAATGGGCGTGGTCATGACCGGATGAGGGCGGGGCTAACTGTAATTTAAAGTGAACCCAGGGTGAGAGTGATATGGTGGCTGCCATATTTATTTCCTTTTAAACAATACTAGTTGCCTGGCAGCCCTGCTGATCTATTTGGCTGTAGTAGTGAACTGAATTACACCAGAAACAAGCCATGCAGCTAATCTTGTCAGTTCTGACAATATTGTCAGAAACCCCTGACCTGCTGCATGCTTGTTCAGGGTCTATGGTTGAAAGAATAAGAGGCAGAGGACCAGCACGGCAGCCAGGCAACTGGTATTGCTTAAAGGGAGATAAATATGGCAGCCTCAATATTATTCTCACCTCGGGTTCCCTTTAAAAGTGCAACGCAAAGACAGAGGGCCCAAGTTTTGGTGACCCTTTTCCCAGAAAATTCACATAATTGTGCAGGTTTTCTCAAGAAAATACACGTAATGTGAGCAGTTTTTAACAAAAAACACGTCCAATGACCCCAATATGCACAATCGTTATCAGATATGGCTCCAATATGCACAATCGGTAGCAGATATGACCCCAATATGCACAATCGTTATCAGATATGGCCCCAATATGCACAATCGTTATCAGATATGGCCCCAATATGCACAATCGTTATCAGATATGGCCCCAATATGCACAATCGTTATCAGATATGGCCCCAATATGCACAATCGTTATCAGATATGGCCCCAATATGCACAATCGTTATCAGATATGGCCCCAATATGCACAATCGTTATCAGATATGGCCCCAATATGCACAATCGTTATCAGATATGGCCCCAATATGCACAATCGTTATCAGATATGGCCCCAATATGCACAATCGGTAGCAGATATGACCCCAATATGCACAATCGGTAGCAGATATGACACCAATATGCACAATCGGTAGCAGATATGACCCCAATATGCACAATCGTTATCAGATATGGCCCCAATATGCACAATCGGTAGCAGATATGGCCCCAATATGCACAATCGGTAGCAGATATGGTCCCAATATGCACAATCGGTAGCAGAAATGACCCCAATATGCACAATCGGTGGCAGATATAGTCCCAATATGCACAATCGGTGGCAGATATGGTCCCAATATGCACAATCAGTGGCAGATATGGTCCCAATATGCACAATCGGTGGCAGATATGGTCCCAATATGCACAATCGGTGGCAGATATGGTCCCAATATGCACAATCGGTGGCAGATATGGTCCCAATATGCACAATCGGTGGCAGATATGGTCCCAATATGCACAATCGGTGGCAGATATGGTCCCAATATGCACAATCGGTAGCAGATATGGCCCCAATATGCACAATCGGTAGCAGATATGACCCCAATATGCACAATCCATAGCAGAAATGACCCCAATATGCACAATCCGTAGCAGTTATGACCCCAATATGCACAATCGGTAGCAGATATGACCCCAATATGCACAATCGATAGCAGATATGACCCCAATATGCACAATCGGTAGCAGATATGACCCCAATATGCACAATCCGTAGCAGATATGACCCCAATATGCACAATCGGTAGCAGAAATGACCCCAATATGCACAATCGGTAGCAGAAATGGCCCCAATATGCACAATCGGTAGCAGAAATGACCCCAATATGCACAATCGGTAGCAGAAATGACCCCAATATGCACAATCGGTAGCAGAAATGACCCCAATATGCACAATCGGTAGCAGAAATGACCCCAATATGCACAATCCATAGCAGATATGACCCCAATATGCACAATCCGTAGCAGATATGACCCCAATATGCACAATCCGTAGCAGATATGACCCCAATATGCACAATCAGCATCACCTGAAAAAGAAAAGAAAAACCCATTTACTCACCTACAGCCAGAAGACCTTCTTTCCCGACCTCCTGTCCCGAGTCCCGACCTCATTGTGGCGCGCAGCGCCCGCGCGCCCACGATCCTCTTCCTTCCCGACGTCACGACGAGACTTCCTGCCTGCATGCAGAGAGCAGGGCTACGGGGAAATAGCCGCCCGAAGCCATGCACTGCAGACTCGAAGTCTGCAGAACAGGGCTCCGGGCGGCCATCTTACCGTAGCCCTGCCTGCTGCTCCGTGCTGCCGCTGTGTGAACTGACTTGGCGTCTTTTAGACGCCTGAAGTCAGTTCACTCCAGGGGGTGCTTTGGGGGTGCTTGGACAATTCTAGGGGGTGCTCGAGCACCCCCAAGCACCCCCCTGGCGCCGCCCCTGTTGGTGATTCTGCAGATCATCCATAATCAGGTATAGATCTGTATTCTTGGTGATACTGCAGATCACCAATAATCAGATTCTCTCTGTGTGTTGACACCGATCGTTACATAAATGAATGCTCCTAGGCATTCTGAGTCCCATGCTGCAAGTGCTTATGGGACCTCAGCCCGGGGAGGAGGAGGCTTTTGCTGAAGCATGCATGAGATTTCAAAGGCAAGGGGATGGAGAGGGAAGGAGAGAGGAGGAGAGGGGAGTGGAGTTTTCACAGGCTGTGGGCTGGAGATGCAGATCAGATTGCCTGTGTGTAATGATGACAAGCAGAATATGGCTGCTCCAATTGTATCACAGGAAGAAATAATCATATACTGTTGAAGCTGTTTACAGCTAGATTTACTGTGTAAACCATATAAACTTTGAGTTAGATATATAGACAAGTTACTCGCTGTAGTTAGTTTTTCATCTTAGATCCGCTTCAAGCAATGCCAAAAAAAAAGTTAATACAGACATGTTCTAGGTATGTTTAGTACTAGATATATAATTAGTGAAAGAAAACAGAGGTAAAATACTAATTATAGTCCAAAACATCAACCATTTTTGCCCTGAGTAAAAGTGCAGGGAAGCTGGGTGAAATGTGTTGGTTTCTGTGTGCCTGCACAGTCCAGGGCACTCACACAAATGAGCTTTATTGCCATTTGCAGCAAACTGGACACCCAGGTAGTGAGGAATGAGCTGCACTGCCATTTGCGGCAAACTGGACATTCAGGTAGTAGAAAATTCCCATTCAGCATCAGGAAATGGGACAACATTGCTTAATGCAAAAGTGGAAACATCACACAGTGCAATCTATGCACTTCTGATATGTACTGCACAGTAATGTGCACAGAGGCACCTATGGAGGAAATAAGGCTTTAATCAACATTTTGGTTACTTTTTTGGAACAAGATAGCTATTGCTAATTTCTTGTCCATTACAATCATAACCACCGATCTGTATGTATCTTCATTGCTAGTGCCTACAGAGCTTCAGCTCATTATGGATAAATAGCCTCTCCTCAGCAGCATTACTCAGAACAAATACATAAAATAAGGATGATTCTTAGAAGACAGCAGTTAGTAAAGTAAAACATTTGCCATGTGAAGTACCTGCATACTATAAATAGCATGTCTGTGAGAAGACAAGCGTACACAAGTGTCAGTAAGTGCTTGGTCAGGCTCATGTAGCTGACTCCATTCTGCGAAAAACCCATAAATGATGCTTAGTGAGCAAGATATATGCCATTTGTGAAAAACATATGCATCTGCTGTTTATCACCATAAACATTTCCAGCTTGCAGAATAGGATAATAATTTGCAATGTTTACACTCCTCTGCTGTAGGACCTATTAGTTGTTAAAGCTATTGTGATCATTTTTACAAGACTTGTAAAGTGAGTATAGTATATAGTTTACTGTATAACTAAGCAAGCACAGATCCATAAGTATAGGAAAAAAAAATAATTCTGAGCAGTAAAAATGGGCACATTATACACTTCCTTTTTGTTTGTTTTTTGTTCTTTGTGCTTTTGCTATATTACGATTGCAGCATCTTTGTGCTGTTGCTATATTATGATTGCAGCATCTTTGTGCTGTTGCTATATTAGGATTGCAGCATCTTTGTGCTGTTGCTATATTAGGATTGCAGCATCTTTGTGCTGTTGCTATATTAGGATTGCAACATCTTTGTGCTGTTGCTATAGTAGGATTGCAGCATCTTTATGCTGTTGCTATATTATGATTGCAGCATCTTTGTGCTGTTGCTATATTAGGATTGCAGCATCTTTGTGCTGTTGCTATATTAGGATTGCAGCATATTTGTGCTGTTGCTATATTAGGATTGCAGCATCTTTGTGCTGTTGCCATATAAGGATTGCAGCATCTTTGTGCTGTTGCTATATTAGGATTGCAGCATCTTTGTGCTGTTGCTATATTAGGATTGCAACATCGTTGTGCTGTTGCTATATTAGGATTGCAGCATCTTTGTGCTTTTGCTATATTAGTATTGCAGCATCTTGCATTGCAATGTTTACACTCCTCTGCTGTAGGACCTATTAGTTGTTAAAGCTATTGTGATCATTTTTACAAGACTTGTAAAGTGAGTATAGTATATAGTTTACTGTATAACTAAGCAAGCACAGATCCATAAGTATAGGAAAAAAAATAATTCTGAGCAGTAAAAATGGGCACATTATACACTTCCTTTTTGTTTTTTTGTTCTTTGTGCTTTTGCTATATTGTGATTGCAGCATCTTTGTGCTGTTGCTATATTATGATTGCAGCATCTTTGTGCTGTTGCTATATTAGGATTGCAGCATCTTTGTGCTGTTGCTATATTAGGATTGCAGCATCTTTGTGCTGTTGCTATATTAGGATTGCAGCCTCTTTGTGCTGTTGCTATATTAGGATTGCAGCATCTTTGTGCTGTTGCTATATTAGGATTGCAGCATCTTTGTGCTGTTGCTATATTAGGATTGCAGCATCTTTGTGCTGTTGCTATATTAGGATTGCAGCATCTTTGTGCTGTTGCTATATTAGGATTGCAGCATCTTTGTGCTGTTGCTATATTAGGATTGCAGCATCTTTGTGCTGTTGCTATATCAGGATTGCAGCATCTTTGTGCTGTTGCTATATCAGGATTGCAGCATCTTTGTGCTGTTGCTATATTAGGATTGCAGCATCTTTGTGCTGTTGCTATATTAGGATTGCAACATCGTTGTGCTGTTGCTATATTAGGATTGCAGCATCTTTGTGCTGTTGCTATATTATGATTGCAGCCTCTTTGTGCTGTTGCTATATTAGGATTGCAGCACCTTTGTGCTGTTGCTATATTAGGATTGCAGCATCTTTGTGCTGTTGCTATATTAGGATTGCAACATCTTTGTGCTGTTGCTATATTAGGATTGCAGCATCTTTGTGCTGTTGCTATATTAGGATTGCAGCATCTTTGTGCTGTTGCTATATTAGGATTGCAGCATCTTTGTGCTGTTGCTATATTAGGATTGCAAAGTCTTTGTGCTGTTGCTATATTAGAATTGCAGCATCTTTGTGCTATTCCTATATTAGGATTGCAGCATCTTTGTGCTGTTGCTATATTAGGATTGCAGCATCTTTGTGCTGTTGCTATATTATGATTGCAGCATCTTTGTGCTGTTGCTATATTAGGATTGCAGAATCTTTGTGCTGTTGCTATATGAGGATTGCAACATCTTTGTGCTGTTGCTATATTAGGATTGCAGCATCTTTGTGCTGTTCCTATATTAGGATTGCTGCATCTTTGTGCTGTTGCTATATTAGGTTCAATTGCAGCATCTTTGTGCTGTTGCTATATTAGGATTGCAGCATCTTTGTGCTGTTGCTATATTATGATTGCAGCATCTTTGTGCTGTTGCTATATTAGGATTGCAGCATCTTTGTGCTGTTGCTATATTAGGATTGCAACATCTTTGTGCTGTTGCTATATTAGGATTGCAGCATCTTTGTGCTGTTGCTATATTATGATTGCAGCATCTTTGTGCTATTGCTATATTAGGATTGCAGCATCTTTGTGCTGTTGCTATATTAGGATTGCAGCCTCTTTGTGCTGTTGCTATATTAGGATTGCAACATCGTTGTGCTGTTGCTATATTAGGATTGCAGCCTCTTTGTGCTGTTGCTATATTAGGATTGCAGCATCTTTGTGCTGTTGCTATATTAGGATTGCAGCATCTTTGTGCTGTTGCTATATTAGGATTGCAACATCTTTGTGCTGTTGCTATATTAGGATTGCAGCATCTTCGTGCTATTCCTATATTAGGATTGCAGCATCTTTGTGCTGTTGCTATATTAGGATTGCAGCATCTTTGTGCTGTTGCTATATTAGGATTGCAGCATCTTTGTGCTGTTGCTATATTATTATTGCAGCATCTTTGTGCTGTTGCTATATTAGGATTGCAGCATCTTTGTGCTGTTGCTATATTAGGATTGCAACATCTTTGTGCTGTTGCTATATTAGGATTGCAGCATCTTTGTGCTGTTCCTATATTAGGATTGCAGCATCTTTGTGCTGTTGCTATATTAGGATCCATTGCAGCATCTTTGTGCTGTTGCTATATTAGGATTGCAGCATCTTTGTGCTGTTGCTATATTAGGATTGCAGCATCTTTGTGCTGTTGCTATATTAGGATTGCAGCATCTTTGTGCTGTTGCTATATTAGGATTGCAGCATCTTTGTGCTGTTGCCATATTAGGATTGCAGCATCTTTGTGCTGTTGCTATATTAGGATTGCAGCATCGTTGTGCTGTTGCTATATTAGGATTGCAGCATCTTTGTGCTGTTGCTATATTATGATTGCAGCATCTTTGTGCTATTGCTATATTAGGATTGCAGCATCTTTGTGCTGTTGCTATATTAGGATTGCAGCCTCTTTGTGCTGTTGCTATATTAGGATTGCAACATCTTTGTGCTGTCGCTATATTAGGATTGCAGCATCTTTGTGCTGTTGCTATATTAGGATTGCAGCATCTTTGTGCTGTTGCTATATTAGGATTGCAACATCTTTGTGCTGTTGCTATATTAGGATTGCAGCATCTTTGTGCTATTCCTATATTAGGATTGCAGCATCTTTGTGCTGTTGTTATATTAGGATTGCAGCATCTTTGTGCTGTTGCTATATTAGGATTGCAACATCTTTGTGCTGTTGCTATATTAGGATTGCAGCATCTTTGTGCTATTCCTATATTAGGATTGCAGCATCTTTGTGCTGTTGCTCTATTAGGATTGCAGCATCTTTGTGCTGTTGCTATATTAGGATTGCAGCATCTTTGTGCTGTTGCTATATTAGGATTGCAACATCCTTGTGCTGTTGCTATATTAGGATTGCAGCATCTTTGTGCTGTTCCTATATTAGGATTGCAGCATCTTTGTGCTGTTGCTCTATTAGGATTGCAGCATCTTTGTGCTGTTGCTATATTAGGATTGCAGCATCTTTGTGCTGTTGCTATATTAGGACTGCAACATCCTTGTGCTGTTGCTATATTAGGATTGCAGCATCTTTGTGCTATTCCTATATTAGGATTGCAGCATCTTTGTGCTGTTGCTCTATTAGGATTGTTGCATCTTTGTGCTGTTGCTCTATTAGGATTGTAGCATCTTTGTGCTGTTGCTCTATTAGGATTGCAGCATCTTTGTGCTGTTGCTATATTAGGATTGCAGCATCTTTGTGCTGTTGCTATATTAGGATTGCAACATCCTTGTGCTGTTTTTATATTAGGATTGCAGCATCTTTGTGCTGTTCCTATATTAGGATTGCAGCATCTTTGTGCTGTTGCTCTATTAGGATTGCAGCATCTTTGTGCTGTTGCTATATTAGGATTGCAGCATCTTTGTGCTGTTGCTATATTAGGATTGCAACATCCTTGTGCTGTTGCTATATTAGGATTGCAGCATCTTTGTGCTGTTCCTATATTAGGATTGCAGCATCTTTGTGCTGTTGCTCTATTAGGATTGCAGCATCTTTGTGCTGTTGCTATATTAGGATTGCAGCATCTTTGTGCTGTTGCTATATTAGGACTGCAACATCCTTGTGCTGTTGCTATATTAGGATTGCAGCATCTTTGTGCTATTCCTATATTAGGATTGCAGCATCTTTGTGCTGTTGCTCTATTAGGATTGTTGCATCTTTGTGCTGTTGCTCTATTAGGATTGTAGCATCTTTGTGCTGTTGCTCTATTAGGATTGCAGCATCTTTGTGCTGTTGCTATATTAGGATTGCAGCATCTTTGTGCTGTTGCTATATTAGGATTGCAACATCCTTGTGCTGTTTTTATATTAGGATTGCAGCATCTTTGTGCTGTTCCTATATTAGGATTGCAGCATCTTTGTGCTGTTGCTCTATTAGGATTGCAGCATCTTTGTGCTGTTGCTATATTAGGATTGCAGCATCTTTGTGCTGTTGCTATATTAGGATTGCAACATCCTTGTGCTGTTGCTATATTAGGATTGCATCATCTTTGTGCTATTCCTATATTAGGATTGCAGCATCTTTGTGCTGTTGCTCTATTAGGATTGCAGCATCTTTGTGCTGTTGCTATATTAGGATTGCAGCATCTTTGTGCTGTTGCCATATTAGGATTGCAGCATCTTTGTGCTGTTGCTATATTAGGATTGCAGCATCGTTGTGCTGTTGCTATATTAGGATTGCAGCATCTTTGTGCTGTTGCTATATTATGATTGCAGCATCTTTGTGCTATTGCTATATTAGGATTGCAGCATCTTTGTGCTGTTGCTATATTAGGATTGCAGCCTCTTTGTGCTGTTGCTATATTAGGATTGCAACATCTTTGTGCTGTCGCTATATTAGGATTGCAGCATCTTTGTGCTGTTGCTATATTAGGATTGCAGCATCTTTGTGCTGTTGCTATATTAGGATTGCAACATCTTTGTGCTGTTGCTATATTAGGATTGCAGCATCTTTGTGCTATTCCTATATTAGGATTGCAGCATCTTTGTGCTGTTGTTATATTAGGATTGCAGCATCTTTGTGCTGTTGCTATATTAGGATTGCAACATCTTTGTGCTGTTGCTATATTAGGATTGCAGCATCTTTGTGCTATTCCTATATTAGGATTGCAGCATCTTTGTGCTGTTGCTCTATTAGGATTGCAGCATCTTTGTGCTGTTGCTATATTAGGATTGCAGCATCTTTGTGCTGTTGCTATATTAGGATTGCAACATCCTTGTGCTGTTGCTATATTAGGATTGCAGCATCTTTGTGCTGTTCCTATATTAGGATTGCAGCATCTTTGTGCTGTTGCTCTATTAGGATTGCAGCATCTTTGTGCTGTTGCTATATTAGGATTGCAGCATCTTTGTGCTGTTGCTATATTAGGACTGCAACATCCTTGTGCTGTTGCTATATTAGGATTGCAGCATCTTTGTGCTATTCCTATATTAGGATTGCAGCATCTTTGTGCTGTTGCTCTATTAGGATTGTTGCATCTTTGTGCTGTTGCTCTATTAGGATTGTAGCATCTTTGTGCTGTTGCTCTATTAGGATTGCAGCATCTTTGTGCTGTTGCTATATTAGGATTGCAGCATCTTTGTGCTGTTGCTATATTAGGATTGCAACATCCTTGTGCTGTTTTTATATTAGGATTGCAGCATCTTTGTGCTGTTCCTATATTAGGATTGCAGCATCTTTGTGCTGTTGCTCTATTAGGATTGCAGCATCTTTGTGCTGTTGCTATATTAGGATTGCAGCATCTTTGTGCTGTTGCTATATTAGGATTGCAACATCCTTGTGCTGTTGCTATATTAGGATTGCAGCATCTTTGTGCTGTTCCTATATTAGGATTGCAGCATCTTTGTGCTGTTGCTCTATCAGGATTGCAGCATCTTTGTGCTGTTGCTATATTAGGATTGCAGCATCTTTGTGCTGTTGCTATATTAGGACTGCAACATCCTTGTGCTGTTGCTATATTAGGATTGCAGCATCTTTGTGCTATTCCTATATTAGGATTGCAGCATCTTTGTGCTGTTGCTCTATTAGGATTGTTGCATCTTTGTGCTGTTGCTCTATTAGGATTGTAGCATCTTTGTGCTGTTGCTCTATTAGGATTGCAGCATCTTTGTGCTGTTGCTATATTAGGATTGCAGCATCTTTGTGCTGTTGCTATATTAGGATTGCAACATCCTTGTGCTGTTTTTATATTAGGATTGCAGCATCTTTGTGCTGTTCCTATATTAGGATTGCAGCATCTTTGTGCTGTTGCTCTATTAGGATTGCAGCATCTTTGTGCTGTTGCTATATTAGGATTGCAGCATCTTTGTGCTGTTGCTATATTAGGATTGCAACATCCTTGTGCTGTTGCTATATTAGGATTGCATCATCTTTGTGCTATTCCTATATTAGGATTGCAGCATCTTTGTGCTGTTGCTCTATTAGGATTGCAGCATCTTTGTGCTGTTGCTATATTAGGATTGCAGCATCTTTGTGCTGTTGCTCTATTAGGATTGCAGCATCTTTGTGCTGTTGCTATATTAGGATTGCAGCATCTTTGTGCTGTTGCTATATTAGGATTGCAACATCCTTGTGCTGTTGCTATATTAGGATTGCATCATCTTTGTGCTATTCCTATATTAGGATTGCAGCATCTTTGTGCTGTTGCTCTATTAGGATTGCAGCATCTTTGTGCTGTTCCTATATTAGGATTGCAGCATCTTTGTGCTGTTGCTCTATTAGGATTGCAGCATCTTTGTGCTGTTGCTATATTAGGATTGCAGCATCTTTGTGCTGTTGCTATATTAGGATTGCAACATCCTTGTGCTGTTGCTATATTAGGATTGCATCATCTTTGTGCTATTCCTATATTAGGATTGCAGCATCTTTGTGCTGTTGCTCTATTAGGATTGCAGCATCTTTGTGCTGTTGCTATATTAGGATTGCAGCAGTGGCGTAGCTAAGGAGCTGTGGGCTCCGATGCAAGTTTTATAATGGGGCCCCCCAAGCACTCTATACATAAAAATTGATACGGCATGCCAAAACCTGCCAATGGCAACTACAGTGTCAGAGGTGCAAGAAGAGGCTGAGAAACAGTTTGTTAGTGATTACTACTATTCACAGCATCTATAGAAATGATTATTATGAGCACAGGACCAATAGAGAGGTAATAATGTAGATGAGGGAGAGCCTTTCGGGGCCCCTCTGGCCCAAGGGCCTCGATGCGGTCGCTACCTCTGCAACCCCTATTGCTACGCCCCTGGATTGCAGCATCTTTGTGCTGTTGCTATATTAGGATTGCAGCATCTTTGTGCTGTTGCTATATTAGGATTGCAAACATCCTTGTGCTGTTGCTATATTAGGATTGCAGCATCTTTGTGCTATTCCTATAATAGGATTGCAGCATCTTTGTGCTGTTGCTCTATTAGGATTGTAGCATCTTTGTGCTGTTGCTCTATTAGGATTGTAGCATCTTTGTGCTGTTGCTCTATTAGGATTGTAGCATCTTTGTGCTATTCCTATATTAGGATTGCAGCATCTTTGTGCTGTTGCTCTATTAGGATTGCAGCATCTTTGTGCTGTTGCTATATTAGGATTGCAGCATCTTTGTGCTGTTGCTCTATTAGGATTGTAGCATCTTTGTGCTATTCCTATATTAGGATTGCAGCATCTTTGTGCTGTTGCTCTATTAGGATTGTAGCATCTTTGTGCTGTTGCTCTATTAGGATTGTAGCATCTTTGTACTGTTGCTCTATTAGGATTGTAGCATCGTTGTGCTGTTGCTATTTTAATATTGTACCATTCCGCTTTTACTATATTTTAAATTATTATACATTATTATTATATACGGTATCTCATGAAGAACTGATTTATCAAGTCTGGAGATAGCAGTGTAGCTACATTTCTTATCTTGCGACTTGTGTTATTCACTGCAGGATAGAAATGACATATTATTCATATTGTCTGGAAGAAACATTGCAATACTTCCCACTATTATGTTCTGCTTTCCTATGTATTCAAGAGGCATTTAAATATCAGTGACCTAGGAGAAAACTTTTATGACTTATGTACAGTACTGCACATGATGTTATGTGGCTGCTTGAGCCTTCTGGTTCAGTTACCACAGAGCAGTTGCTTTCCAAATTGCTGAATATAGCCAGCTCTAAGGAAAAATAAAAAACTAATGTGTGGAGGCACTCCATTGACATATACTATCTCCTGCCCTGCAGTCATTGCAACTGGCAGAGAGCAGAAAGAGACCTGAGAAGCATGTGGGTCTCTCTAAGCTCTAGTAACCAGCCCGATCTGCCTGTAAGCAATGCAGGGTTGATTTGGATTTCGCTATGGAGGGAGGTCAGCAAAGATGGAGCCAGTGGGACTGCATCAGTTGAATAAAAATAAGGAACACCAAGAGCCCCAATAGTGTAATATGTACTGGTAAATGGTTACTAGATAGAGTAAATATTAATACTCACAAACCAGGGTTACCATTAGGCAACCACTGTAAAGGCAGGTGGGGAAATTTTCCTGACCCCACTCAGGAATAAGAAGTCGCTCTCTGTAGATGAGAAAAAGGGGGTTCAACCCTCCACCCAGGGTGGACTCAATATTATGCAGGAGAACAGAGGTGCCAAAAGGATAAAAGGAAGCGAAATGAGCTTAAAAACCAAATTCTTGGTAAATAGAGGAGGTAGTGGTGGACTTACCTCCTCCAAGTAGACACACAACGACAGTAGTAAACACAGTCAATATATTTTATTGATGAACTCCAAATATGCAACACGTTTCGCAGGTTTGATCCCGCTTCATCAGGCAATAACAACGGAGCAATAGCATATGTGGTCAGTAGAAGAGCAGGTGCCTGGCTCTTCTACTGACCACATATGCTATTGCTCCGTTGTTATTGCCTGATGAAGCAGGATCAAACCTGCGAAACGCGTTGCATATTTGGAGTTCATAAATAAAATATATTGACTGTGTTTACTACAGTCGTTGTGTGTCTACTTGGAGGAGGTAAGTCCACCACTACCTCCTCTATTTACCAAGAATTTGGTTTTTAAGCTCATTTAGCTTCCTTTTATCCTTTTGGCGCCTCTGTTCTCCTGCATCAGTTGAATGCCAGAGCTCAAAGAAGATGTTCCTGGCAATGTCCCTTCAATCAACAGTCTACAGATAGGAAGTGAGAATAGGACTTTACAGAGACAAGATAAAGGTATGTAGTTAATCATACTTTGGAGGATAATACAGAAATACCTTTTATTTATTTATTTTTAGCCTAGAGTTCACTTCTACGTTAATGCTATTAAATCGCCTGATAAGATAAGGCCAGCAAAAGTGCTAAAATAAATAAAGCAGACATTAAAGGCAATAAAGAAGTTTAATGAATGCATCACAATGATGGTAAGCAATATTCTGTTTTGTTTATAGTATGATGAGTGTCATAAGTGAGGTGTTTGTTTTATTATGTCAGGTTAGTATATTGACACAGGATGCATTGAAAGGTCACAGTCCATGGCGCGATGTCACCAACATATGACTTGCTTTCTCCTTACCATGTAAAATTGATTTAATAATGGGACAAGATCATCAGTGAATGTCAGCCTAGATAAATTCTCAGAATTGCTAGTGATTTTTTTTTTTTTTTGCTCACTGTGAAGACAATGAAAAGTAAAAGGGATGGGTGTGAGCTGTGCTCGAGGTGGTGGTCTGCTAACTGAAAAAGACTTACACCTAGCCCAAACCAGTCCCAATATGTCACGTTACTAGAATTCTGATGAGTAAGTCAGCCTTATTCTATTTTCCATTCTCCGCAGTTGTTCCAGAGGTGTCCATCACTCGAATGGTCACTTCAAGATCAACACCCTAAAATGTAAATAAAACTGCACATAGTGCTAACTCTGTTGAGGATTTTAAATACATCACTGTGGACGCTGCACAGCAAATGAGTAGTGTGCCCAGGGAAGGTAGTGAAGTAAATTATGGTTCAAATCTGTGAAATCTATCATTATATTGTAGTAGAGAGAAATAGAAAAATGACTAAATAAATAGGAACTAAGACAAGGAGTACCGAGAAGTGCAATACAAATCTAAACCTAACCTACCCCTAATTCCTAATCCTAACCCCGGTGCTCAAACGAGCGCTAGTTGTAGGCGAATGCCTATGATTGGCTACAAGCATTATTTTACTATGTAGTAACCGATCGTGTACTACCCAAAAGGGAGCTGAACTCACAGCTTTGTTGCTCAATTACTGATAATTAACCGCTCCCAAATTGCTGGATTTGTACGGGCGGGAGACACCCTGCCACTTTAAAACCATTACTGGGACATCAGCAGCACAATCTAAAGGGAAGGGGAGGCCACAGGAAGGCCAGTGGATTAGAAAGTCTGTCAGATGGTATCTGATCTGCAGGAAGTTAGTAGTGACAGTTCCATTAAATTACAGTCTGCATCTTTACTTGCTGCCTCA
Organism: Hyperolius riggenbachi; assembly: GCF_040937935.1. Classification (NCBI taxonomy): domain Eukaryota; kingdom Metazoa; phylum Chordata; class Amphibia; order Anura; family Hyperoliidae; genus Hyperolius; species Hyperolius riggenbachi. Next base: position 220,215,949 of record NC_090648.1, read on the forward strand.
TCTTTTACTGCTTTATACTCCCATTACCAACCAAGCTTCTTTGACTACCCCCTTTTTTGCTGTATTTGATGCTGACATAAGCCCCGTACACATGCTAGATTGATGTTGCCCAAGGGGGAATGTGACCTGGGCTCTCGGCTGACATCGCTGGGCCAGGGATGTACAGAGGCATAGTCAGGTCAGCCTGTAGGCTGACAACGCATTATTTTGCAATGCAGGGGGGAAGAGGGCTGACGGAGTGGTGCAGATGTGATGTCAAGCAGCACGTGGGACGAGCAGGGAGAACAATGATATCGCTGTTGCTCATCCAAATTGATCTGCCTGGCACATTGCTGGCTGGGTGACAGTCAGGGGCTGCAGTACATACGCCAGATTATCGGCAGAGTCTGTCGTTATCAGCCACCAGTGCCAACTAATCTAGCGTGTGCAAGGGCCTATAGGCTTGTTTGACTTTACTCTAGATGGCTGTTTCTGGCCTAGCCGATTGCTTGTCACCCACATTAAATTGGGTGCAGAAGACAGAGGATGTCTATACAGACATCAAAATGATGGCTTAAATTATTATGAATGAACTAGTTGACCTAAGCCCGTTTAAAAATGGGCTCTAGGTCTCTGCTACACCGCAGCCACCGCCGCATGTCAGTGCACTTGTGCGCGCACCTGTCCGCCATGCACACTCCTGCCTTATAATATTTTTATAAGTGCAGCTACTATGGCCTTCAATTAATAAATGCAGCAAATATTATCTCTGATACATGAAATGTGGCAAACATCACCTTCGTCTCATGAAATTCGTCACTTCCGGTTGCCAGGTTCAGAGAGCCGCTCACCGCACTTCCTCCCAGTGGGCCTCCACTCGCGATAGCTCTTCAGTGACGTCACCTCACATAGATGTTTGGAATTTTGTTCACGGACAGCTGCTGCGCATACGGCTTATCCAGTTCACATCTATGCAGCTTGTTGCTAGAAAATTTTGAAACTTCAACGCGTTTCAACCAATTCTCGTTGGCCTTTCTCAAGAGGATTTAAGAAACACTTGAGTAGTGAGTGACAGGGACCCCCAGAGGAACGCACGGAAGGTATGTATCTGCCGCTGCCCCGCTGCCTGCATATGCTGTATTAAATGCCGGAGGGGAGCGCAGAGCCCGAGGTGAGGGAGGAGGGGGACCGTCCCCCCTCCCCGCCTAGTGTGGCCATAGCTCTCCCCTCATGCTGCGACCCCTCCAGGTCCTAGCTGCGGGACACCCCAGTAAATAGATTGGGGGCACCCTAGGACATATTGGGGGAACGGGCGACGCCCATGCAGTTCACTTCAGTTAACATGTCCCCCAAGGAATTTCTATGCATTGTGGACATGTTAATTGAAGTGAACTGTATATGAAGATCATTAGCAGTATTGGTTATGAACTTCAGATGTGCGCTTGGACTATTTGCATAGAGAAATGTGAGGTGTTTTTCAACCTAGGAAATTTTTATGTTTGAGTCTTTTCAATATCATTGGAATTGATCATTTTTATGGCATGTCACTATATCTATTTGCATGCATATAGGAGCAGTGTCATCATTGTTGATGCATTAGCACTGTTTATGCATTAGCACATCTGTTAGCACTGTCAGTAATAGAAAGAGATATTTTTTTCTGTAACAGAGCATGATCAGAGATACCTTGCTTACCAGCTGTTTTGTAACAATTTTGTGTCGGCATCGGGGGAGGGGGAGGCAGAACTGCACTGTGACCTGGCTGTAAACTGTTTACTTTACACTGTGTGGCAAATAGAGTCACACAGACAGGAACACAGAGCTTCAGCTGATATTTACACACATTTGTAGCTATATTTCTGCTTTCTATCATTTTGAACAGATTCCAGTCACAGTATTAGAGCCAGTGAAGATTGATTCTCATATAACTTGTTCCCAAAGCTCGGTGCTTGGGGGTAATATTCGACTCATCTCTCTCTTTTATTCCTCATGTTCACTCCATAACCAGCTCCTGCCATCTCCAACTCAAAAACATATCTCGCATCAGTCCTTTTCTCACTCAAGACACAACTAAAATGTTAATACATGCTCTTATAATTTCTCATCTGGACTACTGCAACATACTACTTTGTGGACTACCTTCTAACAGACTGGCCCCACTCCAGTCGGTACTGAACTCAGCTGCTCGTCTCATTCATCTTTCTTCTTGATCTTCCTCTGCTGACCCTCTTTGTCAAGCTCTTCACTGGCTGCCAATTAACCAGAGGATCCAGTTCAAACTCCTAACCCTAACCTACAAAACTCTCCACAATCTCTCTCCCCAGGACATTTCCTCACTAATTTCCAGATACAAACCCAATCGCAATCTTAGATCGGCACATGATCTTCTGTTGTCCTCCTCTAGAATCACCTCCTCACATTCACATTTACAAGATTTCGCACACGCTTCACCATTCCTCTGGAATGCTGTCCCACAACACATCCGTCACTAGCCAACCTTTTGTAATAGAACGCGGAAAAGCCACCGCGTGTACTGACAGCAAGGCGGCTGATTCCGCGTCCAGTTCGGCGGTTTGCACGCAGCAGCATGCGTCTGGTGTGGCTGGGTCTGTTAGTTCACACAGATTGAGGAATACGCTGAGAGGCAGAACCTTTATGACAACCAAGGAGGGATCAGCTGACCAGGTTGGTCAGCTGACCTCAGAGCAAGTGACTATTGGTTGATCATTGATGGGTGACGCCGGAGAGTGCCGCTCTATATATGGTTACTGCTGGTCAGTCTCAGGTTGTCTGCCGTTGCGAACACTTACGTGAAAGCACTCAGACCTTCGTCAGATCCTACAGTGTGTTAGAACCAGGAGGCCCTGGGAATTCACACTGAGCCAGATTACTCTGTGTCATTATTGTGTTATACTTCAGACTAGTTTCAGGGTGTCGAGACCACGGACCTCACACCCAAGATTAGGGACTCTGTGTTATCATTGTGTTATACTTCAGACTAGTTCCAGGGTGTCGAGACCACGGACCTCACACCCAAGATTAGGGACTCTGTGTTATCATTGTGTTATACTTCAGACTAGTTCCAGGGTGTCGAGACCACGGACCTCACACCCAAGATTAGGGACTCTGTGTTATCATTGTGTTATACTTCAGACTAGTTCCAGGGCGTCGAGACCACGGACCTCACACCCAAAATTAGGGACTCTGTGTTATCATTGTGTTATACTTCAGACTAGTTCCAGGGTGTCGAGACCACGGACCTCACACCTAAGATTAGGGACTCTGTGTTATCATTGTGTTATAGTCCAGACTAGTTCCAGGGTGTCGAGACCACGGACCTCACACCCAAGACTAGGGATACTGTGTTCCATCATATTATACTCCAGACTAGTTCCAGGGTGTTGAGACCATGGACCTGACACCTAAAACTAGGCATTGTTTTGATATCTGTTATGACCTATTGCACTTCTGACTATCCCTCTGCTTTCTAATTCGGTACCTACGCATATCTGATTATCTGTTGCCAACCCTGCCTGCCTTTGGATACCGAATCAGCCTTCTGTCTCTGTACCTTGTCTGTCCGTGTGTTGCCGACCCGGCTTGCCCGACCTTGAGAGCTATCTCTCTCCATTAGAGATAGTCTCCAGACCTGCTAGTGACATCCACCTTTCAGGTGTCACTCACTCACAGGTCCTTCCTACTTTCAGCCTGGGGCTTCACCTCTTTGGAGGTCTCAGGCTGCTGGAAGGCTTTTGCACTTCCCAGAGGGCGGTATCGCCCATACTGCCAAAGACCACCTGCTCCTTGGGTGGTCCAGCTCGAAGTCATTATCTGTTGCACCACTCACACTATATAGGTGTCCAGAGGTTAGTTATACTTGGATTATCGGTGATTCTGCAGATCATCAATAATCGGGTATATATCTGTATTCTTGGTGATACTGCAGATCACCAATTATCAGATTCTCTCTGTGTGCTGACACCGATCGTTACACCTTTGTTACCTTTAAACGCTCTCTAAAAACACATTTGTTCCGACAAACATATGCGCTACCCTACGCCACTTCCCTTTGTCCTAAGACCAATTCGCACTCCTACTAGATATCCTAAAACACACTGCCTCTATATATTTGTTGCATACTACCGCTCCTCTTGTTTCCCCTCATTCCCTTTAGATTGTAAGCTCGCAAGGGCAGGGCTTTCTCCTCCTTTTGTGTCTTGATAATCATTATACATTTTATTCATCATGTTACTTTTATCACTGTCATTACCAATTCTATATTTTGTATTTGGTATCATTCTTTGCAGTGGTGCTCACCGCCAGGTCGTGATCACGCTTACGCGTGGATTCACGACCATTTTGACGCATTCCGCCTCGGACACGAAAATCCGTGAATAGATTTTCAACCACGAAAATCTGCTTCGGCTACGCGTGAATGCGGACAGAAATCCGCATTCACGCTCGTGAAACCCGGGGCTGAAGTCGTGGTTTGCGGAAATGCGTCAAACTATGCGGAAGTGACACATTGCAGGCCAATCAGAGTGCCCCAGCCAGGCCCTAGCAACCAATCACAGGAGGGGAGCTATGCCCTCCCCTCCTGAATATAAAGCGGCGGCCATGATGGAAAAGCTCTGTCCTTGCTAGACTGTGGTGCTGAGAGGATTATCTCCAGGCCATTGTTGTTTGAGCAAGTGCATTTATTGTGTTAAAAACAAAGCGTTTTTTTTGCTAACACTGCTCTTATACTGTACTCAGTTAGCTAGTCAGTGAGTGATTGCTGTAGTTAGTTGTAGTCAGTGTAGTGTAGTGGGAGTGTGGGAGTCTAGTGATTATTTAACTGTGTGTAGTGCAGGCAGGTTCAGTGCTGCAGTGTAGTCAGTGTAGTGGGAGTGGGGATTATCTGTGTGTAGTGCAGGCAGGCAGGTTAGTGCAACTGCAGTGTTCACTTGTATATTCCAGTGACAGTTATACACTTGTACTATTTGCAGGCACCCAGTCACACCGCTGGCGCCGACACTCTCTGCCAGCGCTGTTCATTCATTCTGTCAGTGACCTTGTGCCGTGCCCAGTGCCCACTGCTCGCTCGCTGGCATATGAGCATCTCATTACACAGTGTGACATCCTTGTGTGCCCACTGCATCCTTCAGTGACCTAGTTGTATATCCAGTGCCCACTGCTGTGCCCACTGCATCCTTCAGTGACCTTGTACTGTGCCCACTGCATCCTTCAGTGACCTAGTTGTATATCCAGTGCCCACTGCTGTGCCCACTGCATCCTTCACTGACCTTGTGCTGTGCCCACTGCATCCTTCAGTGACCTAGTTGTATATCCAGTGCCCACTGCTGTGCCCACTGCATCCTTCAGTGACCTTGTACTGTGCCCACTGCATCCTTCAGTGACCTAGTTGTATATCCAGTGCCCACTGCTGTGCCCACTGCATCCTTCAGTGACCTTGTACTGTGCCCACTGCATCCTTCAGTGACCTTGTACTGTGCCCACTGCATCCTTCAGTGACTTCGTTGTATATCCAGTGCCCACTGCTGTGCCCACTGCATCCTTCAGTGACCTTGTACTGTGCCCACTGCATCCTTTAGTGACCTAGGTGTATATCCAGTGCCCACTGCATCCTTCAGTGACCTTGTACTGTGCCCACTGCATCCTTCAGTGACCTAGTTGTATATCCAGTGCCCACTGCTGTGCCCACTGCATCCTTCAGAGACCTTGTACTGTGCCCACTGCATCCTTCAGTGACCTAGGTGTATATCCAGTGCCCACTGCTGTGCCCACTGCATCCTTCAGTGACCTTGTACTGTGCCCACTGCATCCTTCAGTGACCTAGGTGTATATCCAGTGCCCACTGCTGTGCCCACTGCATCCTTCAGTGACCTTGTACCAGTGCCCACTGCCTCCTTCAGTGACCTTGTACTGTGCCCACTGCATCCTTCAGTGACCTTGTACTGTGCCCACTGCATCCTTCAGTGACCTTGTACTGTGCCCACTGCATCCTTCAGTGACCTTGTACTGTGCCCACTGCATCCTTCAGTGACCTAGTTGTATATCCAGTGCCCACTGCTGTTCCCACTGCATCCTTCAGTGACCTTGTACTGTGCCCACTGCATCCTTCAGTGACCTTGTACTGTGCCCACTGCATCCTTCAGTGACCTTGTACTGTGCCCACTGCATCCTTCAGTGACCTTGTACTGTGCCCACTGCATCCTTCAGTGACCTAGTTGTATATCCAGTGCCCACTGCTGTGCCCACTGCATCCTTCAGTGACCTTGTACTGTGCCCACTGCATCCTTCAGTGACCTAGTTGTATATCCAGTGCCCACTGCTGTGCCCACTGCATCCTTCAGAGACCTTGTACTGTGCCCACTGCATCCTTCAGTGCCGTTGTTCTGTGCCTGGTGCATCCTTCAGTGACCTTGTACTGTGCCCACTGCATCCAGTGATTCATTACTAGCAACATGTCTGGCAGGGTTTCGCGGGGTGAGAGGAAAGGGAGTTCAATTGCCTCAGCCACTTCTGGGACTGCTCCACGTCCAGGGAGAGGACGCCCAGCTGTACGTGGTCGTGATGCAGCAGAAAGGGGGGCAGCAAAGCCTGGGCCGAGTCAGCGGACGCCATTGTCCAAATATTTTAAAGTTTCTGGTTCCCGTGTGGTGGTTGAGCAAATGGAACCTGACGTACTCATTGACATCATGACTTCCTCCCAGACCTCTACTGTGAGCACCACTCCAAGCAGCAGCAGCAGCAGCAGCAGCCAACGTCCCACGCTTGTTGTGACATCCACCCCAGCACCCACTGGTCAGCAGCCCTCCCAGGATGACAGCGTTCTGTCCCTCAGTCCGGCTTCTGGGAACCTGCTGATGCAAGAAGCTCAGGACTTACTGGGGACCGATGTGGCAGAGATTGAGATCGGGCCACAATCACAAGCGTTGTTGAGTTCTGGTGATGAAGAAGAGGGGTCTGTGTCTGGGGATGTAGGGACAGAAGAGGAGGCGGGGGAGTCAGAGGAAGAGCTGGATTATGAAGATGCTGCTGATGATGACGACGTTGTGGACCCTAACTATGTGCAGCCTGCTGAGTCCGTGGAAGAATGGTCAGAGGCAGAGCAGGATGACGAGTCACCTCGGCCTAGGCAAGGATATCGCCATATGTCAGGCAGGGGCAGGGGCATCGGCAGCAGTGGGCGTGGAGGAAGTAGACAGGACACTGCTTCAGCCGGCACCACCACCATGCAACCCCCGGCCACTACTACCACACATTGTTCCGCTGCACCCTCTGCTAGTGGGGGCCGCAGTAAATTAAAGTCACCAGTGTGGGATTGCTTTGAGGAATGTACTGATGACAAAAGGTATGCTGTGTGCAGGTTATGCAGCAAAAGATTGAGCTGTGGGAAAAGCCTGAACAAGATGGGTACCTCATCCCTCCAGGGCCACCTGAGAAGCCGCCACTGCTGCGAGTATGCAGACTTTAAGAGGAAGCAGGCACTGCTGGCAGGGGTTCCTGAAAGCAGAAGGCCCACCAGCGCAGCAACATCATCCCTCCCTCAGGGTCGTGAATCCCCCACAGCAGCAGCAGAAGTAGCACGCAAGCGCTCTTCCACCTCGGCTACTCAGGACACAGACATTGAGGCTGGCAGCCAGTGTTCGTCTCTCTCCTCTGTCTCCTCTGCATCCCAGCGTCATCAGACCCTGCTGAGCGACACCTTTCAGGGTCTGACCAAGCCTCTGCCTCCAAGCCACAGGCGGATCCGCAAACTAAATGGCTTGCTGGCCCGGGCCATGGCATCACAGCTGCTTTCCTACTCCCTGGTGCAGGAGGGGAGCGCCATGCGGACGCTGCTCCAATTTGGCATCCCCGAGTGGCAAGTCCCCAGTCGCCACTATTTCAGCAGGAGCGCGATCCCAGCACTCCACAAGTTTGCGGTGGAAAACGTGGCCCGTTCCCTGGACTACTCTGTGGGCAAGCGGGTCCACGTGACCATGGACTCATGGAGTAGCAGATTTGGGACAGGTCACTACCTGTCCTTTACGGCCCACTGGGTGACACTGATGGAAGGGAGGGAGAACAAGAGCGCATCAGCCCAGCTAGTGGTGCCACCACGCGGGATCAGGGGGGATGCAGAAGGGTCCTGTCACGACACTCCCTCTGCACCCGGAAAGCAAGCCCGCCTCGGCAGCAGCAGCGCCAAGCCTCGGGACTGCCAAGCCCTTTTAAAATTGGTGACCCTGGGGAAGGAGAGGCTTACGGCCACCAACGTCCTGGCCGCCCTCAGGAAGCAGGAGCGGAGGTGGCTGACCCCCAGAGGCCTGGAAGTGGGGTATGTGGCAGCCGATAACGGGGCCAACCTGGTGGCAGCAGTGCAGCAGGGAAACCTCCAGCACATCCCCTGCTTGGCCCACGTGCTCAATCTTGTGGTGCAGAGCTTCTTGCGCACCTACCAGGGGATGAGCGAGCTGCTGCAGGATGCCCGGGCGGTGGTACGCTTTTTCCGCCTGTCAGCCACTGCCTCTGCACTCTTGTCCACCTTACAGCAGCAGTATGGAAGGCCACAACACCGGATGATCATCGACATGCCAGTTCGCTGGAATTCGACTCTGGCCATGTTGGAGTGGCTGTGTCAGCACAGGCTGGCTCTTAGGGCCTACATGCTAGACCCAAATGTCCCCAGCAACCAGCAAGTCCCCATGATTACTGCCACTCAGTGGACACTGATGCAGCAAGTATGCCTGGTGCTGAGTCCCTTCCTGGAGGCAACCAAGATGGTCAGTGAGGAGCGGGCCTCTGTGTGCCAGTGGGTGCCCTTGGTTTGTCTACTGGAGCAGGCAATGGACAATTTAATTGAGCGTGGGGATGAAGCCCTGAGGCAGTTGGAAGAACAGGAGCAGATGGCAGCACAGTCCAGCTCAGAGGAGGGCTCACAGCAGGTAGTGGAAGAGTTGGAGGTCCCTAACCTGAATAAGGAGGAGGAGGAGGAGCAGAGTGCAGCAGGCGTTGTACGTGGATGGCGGTTTGAGGAGGACAACGACATGGCACAGGAAGAGGACAGGCATGCGTTATGGGACAATGGCGAGGACGAGGAAGATCTTGCTGGCAGGGCCCACTTGTTTCCCATGGCTGTGCACATGTTCCAGATGCGTTCAAGGGAGGACATCTGGATTACCTTGATGCTTGATCCCCGTCTGAAGGGGAAGCTGGGAGACTTAATGACGCCATCCACCACCGAGCAACGCACAAGGGAGTTGAAGGAGGCCCTTGTGCGCAGACTACTGGAAGCATTCCCCCAGCCTTCCACCCCCACTGTAACTGCTCTGCCAAGCCAGCAAGAGGTGCCTGCCATTGCCACTAGCAGCACAACAACAACCACCAGCAGCAGCAGCAGCAACTGGCGCCCCGGAGACCTGAAGAGCCTAAGCAAGAGCCTGTATGCACTGCAGCAGCCCAGAACAGAGGTGCCCGCCACAGCATCCACCACCAACCAGCACAAGCAACGACTGACCACCATGGTGTCTGACTATATGGGGTCATCCAGCGGGCTCAATGACACCGACAGCCCCGTGGACCCCTTGGAGTACTGGGTCAAGAGACTGGACATCTGGAGCGAGCTTTCCTAGTACGCCCTGGAACTCCTATCCTGCCCTCCTTCCAGTGTCCTCTCAGAGAGATGCTTTAGTGCGGCCGGTGGCGTGGTCACAGAGAAGCGCTCTCGGCTCTCCCACGCCTCTGTAGACAAACTCACCTTCCTGAAAATCAACCAGGCTTGGGTGGAAGGTGAGTTCCTGGCCCCTATTGTCGGACACAGGGGGACATGAAGTGGCTGCTGCATGTGCTGTTGTTAACTATGCCTGCCTTTATAAAGACAGTTACTACCTGCCTAGTGCCTACCTTGGTTAATTTTTTGGTGTTATGGTACTACTACCAGTAAGTTGCCATGGTCCTCCTTCTGAGCTGCTGAACTGACCGCCCGCTTTGTCCTCCTGACTCAGTCGCTACTACACTCTGCGTTCACACTGCCCGGGTCACTGGGTGCATTTAATTTGTTGGCCAGCACTATGACGCTGTGCTACTACTACTACCACCAGTATGTTGCCATGGTCCTTCTGTGCTGCTGCTGCTGCTGAACTGAACGCCCGCTTTGTCCTCCTCCTCCTCCTGACTCAGTCGCTACCACGGTACCACCAATGTACTCTGTCTGCGTTATCACTGCCCGGGTCACCGGGTGCATTTAATTTTTTGGCCAGCACTATGACGCTGTGCTGCTACTGCTACTACTACCACCAGTATGTTGGCATGGTCCTTCTGTGCTGCTGCTGCTGAACTGACCGCCTGCATTGTCCTCCTCCTCCTGACTCAGTCGCTTCCCGCTGCTGCACTCTGCGTTCACACTGCCCGGGTCACCGGGTGCATTTAATTTTTTGGCCAGCACTATGACGCTGTGCTGCTACTACTACCACCAGTATGTTGCCATGGTCCTTCTGTGCTGCTGAATTGACCGCCGGCATTGTCCTCCTCCTCCTGACTCACTCGCTTCCACCAATGTACTCTGTCTGCGTTCACACTGCCCGGGTCATCGGGTGCATTTAATTTTTTGGCCAGCACTATGACGCTGTGCTGCTACTACTACTACCAGTATGTTGCCGTGGTCCTTCTGTGCTGCTGAACTGACCGCCCGCATAGATCTTCTCCTGACTCAGTCGCTACCACCACTGCACTCTGCGTTCACACTGCCCGTGTCCACTGACAACTCTGCTGCGATGTCATTGCTAATTGCTGCAAAAAAAACAAAAAAATTTTACAAAAACCTCTCTGGGGTCTTTTTGGCGTCAGCCACTCATCCTCCTCCAGCGGTACCTTCGCCGCCAAGTGCCATTGGAACTCGCCTTCACCTCTTTGACTGCTTAACGCATATATCCCTTTTTAAAACCACTTATTACCAATTAATAGCCCCATTTAAAGTGTTGATTTCACTTTAAAATCCATTTTCTCTAGAAAAAAAAAATGTTTTGGAATTTTTTATGTTGAAGTTATGTTGCCCCTTATCACCTCGATAATCCATGCAATTTGGGGGATTGTAGCATGTATGGGGGCTTTGTTATTAACGTTAAAAGAAAATCCGCCTCCGGGCGGGAATCCACGCGTGATTACGCCATTCGCGGCAGAAAATCCGCGTGGTTGCGTGGACGCGGACGAAAATCCGCATGCGGCGGGGCCGAATGTGGATTTTTTTTTGCAACCACGCGGATTTCCGAATTCGTGGATGAGGCACATCCGAGCATCCCTGATTCTTTGTATTTTGTCACTAATTATGATTCTTCTATATTGGTGTACACTATTGTCTGTATTATTATGTACCCCATGTTTGTTTCTTACTTTGTACAGCGCCACGGAATATGTTAGCGCTTTATAAATCAATAATAATAATAATAATATGCGGGATGTGCTGGGGACAGTCCTCCATAGTAATGCCCACAGTTAGAACTGTTTTCTGTAAATGTCATTTTCTTCATATAAAACATAAAAAGATGAAAAAAATCCTTTGTTTTGCTATTTGCTAGTAATTACTGGAAATATATGTGGCATTTCGAATTTTAGTTAACTTTGATAGTTGTCCTTTAACCACCCTGGCGTTCTATTAGAACGGCCAGGGCGGCGGCGCAGCACATTTAAAAAATTTTTTTTTAAATCATGTAGCTAGCCTAGCACTTGCTACATGATAGCCGCTGTGCATTGGCATCCCCCCACCCCTTCCGATCGCCTCCGGCGATCAGACCAAACAGGAAATCCCGTTCAGAATGGGATTTCCTGTTTGGCTTCCCCTGTCGCCATGGCAATGATCGGGACGACGTCATCCACGTCATGGCGTCGGAGGGAGTCCCGATCCACCCCTTAGCGCTGCCTGGCGCTAATAGGCCAGGCTGCGCATGGGGTTTCGGGGGGGGGGGGGGCCTGTTACGCGGCGGGTGGCGGCGAGCGGCGGCGATCGCTATAAACACGCAGCTAGCAAAGTGCTTGCTGCGTGTTTTAAAAAAAAAATTATGGAAATCGGCCCACCAGGGCCAGAGCAATCCAGCGCGGTGGTCATGGACGAGCTCAGCTGCGTGTTTATCGCTTACCGCTCACCGCCGATGCCCTGCTACCCGCCGCGTAACAGGGCCCCCCCCAAGGCACGGTGCGCATCCGGGCCTATCAGCGCCAGGCTGCGCTAAGGGGTGGATCGGGACTCCCTCTGACGCCATGACGTGGATGACAACGCTAAGCTGGTTAAGTACGTCTAATATAAGACTGTGGGATTCCAGGAAAGTCCTATGATTAGAATTGCAAATATAATCTGTTCAATTTATTTTCCTTTCAGGCTTGCTTTAGCTCTGTCATCCGTATCTCATATAGTGCTTTATAGTCATTAGAAAACAAAAGTACATCCTTTTTCAAGACTAAGGTTTTATGTATCAGGACTTAAAAAATAATCTGGCCCTTAACAGGTTATAAAATTATCTAACCTTAGGTGTAAAACAACATGCAACACATTCCACCATGTTATTATTTAGTTAACTGGAATTAAGACAAATTGGAGAAGCCATGATTCAATAGCTTGAAGAATCACCTTTAGCTATTATTATTTATTGAATTTATATAGCGCCAACATATTACGCAGTGCTGTTCAATACATAGGATTACAGACAATGATAACAGGGGTGACCGACAGCACAATACAGGACAATAGATACAACAATACAGGTAATAAAAAAGCAATAAGATACACAACACAATACAGGTAGTAATACAATGCCAGTTCATACATTGGAGTGGTAGTGCTAATAATACAAGTTCACATATTCTGGGAGCGAAGTGGGCGGCCAGGTGTATATCTGCTGACCAGGTCAGAGATGTAGGTTGGGCAGGACTTGTGTATATATTTGTATGCCAAACATAGGATCTTGAAGCCAATTCTGAAGCGAATTGGAAGCCAGTGAAGGGATTTTCAAAGGGGAATAGTGGAGACAGAGCGGTGGGAGGAGTAGATTAGTCCAGTAGCTGCGTTCATGATGGATTGTAGGGGGGGCGATGCGGTTTTGAGGAAGGCCTGACTGGAGGGTGTTTTCTGTTTAATTTCACCAATCTGTAATATCCTTGTGAAGACATTTTCTCAATTCTTCCTGTCTTACCCATTTTGGCCATTTATTCCTCTCTGGCTTTTTTTATTTTTACAAGGCTTACAGTGGTGCAGTGAACTGAACACTCTGGACACAACACACTTCACTAACATTTAACATCTGATATTGTTTGATTCTGTACTTTTGTTAGGAGAATCCTCTCTCTCTTGCTTACTGATTGGGTTGATCCATTGATTATGTCAAGATACAAATTTAAGTTGAATGGAGTGGGGGTAGACAGGAAGTTGATGTAAATGGGGTGAGGATGGAGTGGAAAATAACAAATGGCTGGAATGGGTTGGGGAAGGATAGAAATGTGATGGGAATAGAATGGGGTAGGATGAAAGAAGGTGTGTGAGGTGGTGGTGGTGGTGGGTGGGGGGGGGGGGGTTCCTGGGATGGAGTGTGGATTTATAGAAAGTCTATGGAAATAGAATGGGGACAGAGAGAAAAAGGGAAAAAAGGCCAGAGATAGATTGTGGATGGACAAAAAGTTGTTGGGGACAGGATTCCAGGACCTGCTGGTGGCAGAAATGTCACTTGAATGAAAAGGAAAGTCCCAAGGAATATTACCGTATTTAACTGAAAAAAAGTATCCCACAGAAACCCTTGCTGTCAAAGCCATGTGTCAATACCAACTGCTGTGGAGCAAGATTCCACTCCTGCGGTCAGGATATAAGGATATGATATTAATAACTATTTTGAACTACTAAAATGGGATTTTGGAGCAAACACCTTCACTAGTTCTGCTATACGGTGCTGCATGCAGATGCATATGATTTCAGAGCCTACCCTACAGCTGGCACCTAACCACCCATGATGTAAAGGGAAGAAGACAATCCTCAGCACTGGATTCCTAGATATGGAATAGGTTTCTGATGAGTAAAGACATAATTACACAGAGGGCATTGTCTGAGTGGCAGTAAGTAGCCTTATATGACTAGTTATACTGTTTGGTGGCTGCATAGAGACAAGTTTTCTTGAAGCATTCAGTAAGATGGAGATGTGCGACCAGGATATGTATCTGTGAAATGAAAGTACGAGGGACTACAACTCATCTACAATCACGTTTTTAGTGCAAACTTTAAATTTTGTATTAAATCAGAAAACCTTGTCAGTCTAGATGACTCTGTATAGTCTCTGTATGAAAGACTTGGCTGAGGAAATTTACAATTTGAGCCCTTTCTGGTACAGTAGAATCTAGCTATAGTAAACTCTGATATAGTAAACCTCTGGATATATAGTAAACTCAGTCCTCGGGTCCCAGCAGATGCACCTGTATCAATAAACAATGGGCTCGATTCACAAAGCGGTGATAACCCAGTTAAAGACTTTAGGCGTGATAACCATTTTTATCATGCCTAAACTCAGTTTAGGCATGATAAGTTTAGGCATGCTAAGTTTAGGCATGATAAGTTTAGGTGTGATAAGTTTAGGCATGCTAAGTTTAGATAAGGTTATTACGCGCACAAAGTCCCGGTCGCAAAGCAGCGCCATTAAACTCTATGCAAAGTGCACCAGACTTTGCTAGCGCAAAACTTTTGATCAGCTGTGCACTGCGGTGCTAACCCAGTTGGTGCTTAAACTTATCACGCCTAAAAACTTATCACACCTAAACTTATCATGCCTAAACTTATCACACCTAAACTTATCACACCTAAACTTATCATGCCTAAACAGAGTTTAGGTGTGATAAAGGGCTTTTCACCACGGTGCTAACTGTTAGCACCGCTTTGTGAATCAGGCCCAATGTATTACCAATTCTGATATAGTAAACTCCTGATGTAGTAAACTACTTTTCCCGGTCCCTAGGAGTTTACTATAAAGGGATTCTACTGTGCCATGTTCTTGGGAATTGGCAGTAAGCTGGTTATATTTCTGAGCTGTATTATGTGCATTTTTCTGTTTGCTTGTAAGCTTCTGTTACAGTTGAGATTAATCAGCAGGGTGATCCCTCCTGTTCCTTTCCAGCACACTGTGTTATTGAATATTAAACAATGGCTGGCAGTGAATACCTGGCTGGTGACACAGTGAACAAACTCACTTTACATAGCATAGAATCTCCTGTTGCTTCATACAATAAATAGATTCCTTTCATTTGAGTGCTTGAATAGGACAATGTGTGGGAGTATGAAGTAATCAGTGCTTATTTATATGCAAGCCTGGTAACGCTTGAAACAATATTCTCCTATTATTCAGTATGTATAAAGTACGAACATTTTACGTTGCCTTGCTTTGTACTATTATTGAAGTGTAAATGTGGAATACACTAACCTAGACTGAGACAAATCTTAGGCCATGAATATGATGTTTGAGTTCATTCAGTACCTTTTAATGATGATCAAATGATAAAAAGTTCACCCAAAGGCACATCACATGGAAGAAATAAAAGCATAAATGGTTCCATTTAGGAGAAACAGACTGCCAATCTCCATCTGGGGTTTGGTATTGATGGACTTACCGTCCTCTGTCTCCTGGGCAATCAAAACTGAGCATATGAATACAAAATGTATGCTCAAAGATGACCTGTAGTGAAAACTGTATATATAAAACATATGGTAATCTCAGAGGTTGGTACAATAGTGGGCAAATTTTGGCTTTTCTTGTAAAAGTCAACCTTATCCCAGCCCTTTACACTTCCCAAGCCCACTTTTCATCCTTAGTATGATAGGTAGTTAAATTGATGAGCAGGGATAGATTTCAGCATAGGACACACTGGCCCAGGCTTTAGCTGACAGGAATACAAGGAGTAGTTCCCTGGTGACACTGGCTATACATAAGCTTGTTAAAATACGTTTGCAGTGCAACTGAGAGTTCTCCCTATTTGAACCCACCCTCTGTGTGGGTCATCCAGCAGGAGTGAATATCCTCTGCTCCTATCTAAACAGCTATCCACTGTTCTGAATTACTGGGGCTGGATCTTTCAACAAGATAACGTCCCTAAACACTGCTCAAAATCCACTAAGGCATTCATGCAGAGGAACAAGTACAATGTTCTGGAATGGCCATCTCAGTCCCCAGACCTGAATATAATTGAAAATCTGTGGTGTGAGTTAAAGTCCATGCTCGGAAGCCATCAAACCTGAATGAACTAGAGATGTTTTGTAAAGAGGAATGGTCCAAAATACCTTCAATCAGAATCCAGACTCTCATTGGAACCTACAAGATGTGTTCAGAGGCTGTAATTTCTGCAAAAGAGGATCTACTAAATATTGATTTAATTTCTTTTTTTGTGGTGCCCAAATTTATGCACCTGCACCTTTTGTTTAAACAATTATTGCATACTTTCTTTAAATCCAATAAATTTCATTTCACTTCTCAAATATCACTGTGTCTGTCTCCTATATGATATATTTAACTGACATTTTTTATCGTAACAACCAACGATTTATACAGGAAAATAATGACGATTAACAACGTTGCCCAAACTTTCGCATCCCACTGTATATATATACAGGGGTGTATCAATAGACCCTGCAAGGGATGCTGCCGCAGGGGGGCCCAGAAGCCACTGGGGGCCCCATGGGGGGGGGGAGAAGTTTGGTTTCCCTGTCCTGAGAGACTGACAACTGAGGGCACAGAGAGAAAAAACTTTCTGCACAAGGGGGCCCCATCCAAAGTGATTTCTAGTTACGCCCCTGTGTATATAATTAGTATATTCTTTTTCACTTAATGAAGTATTTCTAATACAAAACAGCCCTTTGCCCAGCCTATTCATTCCCCTATTCTCCCTGCAGGCTTATATAACCCAGATATTACGGAGCCTGCCACCACCCCTATGCAGACTGACCTTTCCTTTATTCATATGGTCTCCTAGGAATGTGCTGTGGAAATTTGAATTTCCCATCAAATTGAAATAATGTGAATGTGTCTACACTATGAACAAGTAGAAAGCTGCAGCAGCATATCCAACGTGCTTCTGTTCTGTTAGCTGGAAATTATGGTGACGGACGGACGGACGGAGAGCGACACATGGTGGCCTGCTATCAAGATGTTAGGAGGTAGAAAGACAGAAGAAGAAAGAACTGTAAACAGAAGAATAAAAAAAAACAAATTACAGAGGAAGACAGAAGTACACAGAAAACTATGAGTTCACAGGTTACAAATATACTGAAGAATAAAGACGGCTACAAGAAAGATGTATATAGAAGAAAAAGGAAGGATAGAGACAAAATCAGAAAAGTAAAAATTAAAGAGAGTTTTTTATTGTTTAAATAAAGTCTAACCTTACTTCTTATCAATAGGTAGGGGTTAAAAGTGACTTCCTTTACCTATATACCTAATAGGGGCAGATATTTATATATGGTTATACTCATATCATTAAAATGGACTACCAGATTCTACTTTTAAGTCTCTTCTAGGGCATACAAATGTAAAGGTAGAAAACCCCACCTCCCCAGCCTGTCCGAGATGAGCCCCATGTCCATAATTGTGGACAAGAGCAATTTGAAAATGGAGATGAGAGCATTATTGACTCTAATTAATAGACAGAACCAGGCCATCAAGGGTTTTGTGCTTTCGGGGATAAAGCATTAATTATTTGCTGATGATCTGTTACTATTTCTCACTGAACCAAATTCCTTGCTCCCAACTCTGAAGCAGACACAGTATCAGTTTTCTGAAATCTTTGGATTAAAAATCAACACAAACAAATCATTACCAATGAACATTACGTTGGCTGCTGAAGCATGGGTCGAGTGTCAACTGAACGTTTCCTTTAAATGAGCGTTCTCGTTCCATGACTACCTGTGAATCCACTTAACCCCCTCTTATAACACTTTGTTTGTTCATAATTATTTCCCTTTGCTTAAGCAGGCCACCAAACTATTAGGGGATTGGTCAGAATATAATCTGTCCTGGGTAGGTCCATTATAATTTATAGACAGAACTGTCTGGGAACTTTCTCACATTAGAAAGTGAGAGAAAAACATATATCTTACTGCGAGAAGAGGAATCCACAGTGACAATCGCTGCACACTATGTCACAGCATGCCACAATCTGAGACGAGCATAACAGAACTGTAAACCTAAAAAATTCCACAGACTACTTAGCCATTGTCCCTCTACCTCATCCCCTTCCATGTCTACCCTTTTCCCCTTGCTGTGCAAATGCGTGTATGAATCTTGGTCATGCCAATAAAGCTATCTTTGATTCGATTTCATTTAGAATGTAATTGAGACTCGGCCTGGGCTCTTTGACATCTGAATGTTGCACTGTCTTTCTTTTCTTCCTTCTTTCTTCTGTTCTTGTATTCTCTCCTTCAGTAAGGATGTAAATATTGAGCCAAGGCACCTTAAAGGACTTACTAGCTGAGTCATAGAAAAAAAGTTAATTACCTTAGGTGAATATCAGACCTCAGGGCAGACGATCACTGGCCCCCTTGCTGTTTACAGATGCTCCATTAGCATAATCCACTTATCATTAGCGGCCCCGACCCGGCCCAGGGTCGCCTTAGCTCGCAACACTAAGAATCGCCGCTTTAAAAGTTCTCTGCCAGTGCCTGCGCAGTTCGCATAGCCAGTACTGCGGCTGCGCAGGCTTTCAGCCCTGGGAGCGGCACATCGTAGCTCCGTATACAATGTAATACGTCATGTGGGCGTCACCACATGACCGCCCACATGACTGACTGCCCTTCACTAGCCGCGCCCCCTCAGTCAGCACAGAATATCAGCGCTGAGCGAGGGAGGACGTTACCTAGCTACATGATTTGTTTACTGCAGATTTGCAGAGTAAGTTATTTTATGCAAATCTGCAGTAAACAAATCATGTAGCTAGGTAACGTCCTCCCTCGTTCAGCGCTGATATTCTGTGCTGACTGAGGGGGCGCAGCTAGTGAAGGGCAGTAAGTCATGTGGGCGGTCATGTGGTGACGCCCACATGACGTATTACAGTGTTTAAGGAGCTACGATGTTCCGCTCCCAGGGCTGAAAGCCTGCGCAGCCGCAGTACTGGCTATGCAAACTGCGCAGGCACTGGCAGAGGACTTTTAAAGCAGCGATTCTTAGCGTTGTGAGCTAAGGCGACCCTGGGTCGGGTCGGGGCCGCTAATGATAAGTGGATTATGCTAACGGAGCATCTGTAAACAGCAAGGGAGCCAGTGATCGTCTGCCCTGAGGTTTGATATTCACCTAAGGTAATTAACTTGTTTTCTATGACTCAGCTCGTAAGTCCTTTAAGGGTACATAAACTGAGACTTCCATCTCTATTTCCTTTTAACCCTCTGGGCGATACAATTACATCGCCCAGGAGGGGGCGCAGCACTTTTTTTTTTAATTTTTATCTTTTTAAATCATGTAGCTAGCCTAGCGCTAGCTACATGATAGCCACTGTGCAGCGGCATCCCCCCACCCACTCCGATCGCCTTCGGCGATCAGAGTAAGCAGGAAATCCCGTTCAGAACCGGATTTCCTGCTGGGCTTCCCCGGTCGCTATGGCGACGGCGGGACGACGTCACCGACGTCATGGACGTCGTGACATCAGAGGGAGTCCCGATCCACCCCTCAGCGCTGCCTGGCACTGATTGGCCAGGCTGCGCAAGGGGTCGGGGGGGGGGGCTGCGCGGCACGGCGGGTAGCGGCGGATCGGCGGCGGAAATTACACGCAGGTAGCAAAGTGCTAGCTGCGTGTAACAAAAAAAAAAATTATGCAAATCGGCCCACCAGGGCCTGAGAAATCCTCCTGCGTGACATACCCCGAGTTCAGCTCGGGATTATCGCCCAGGAGGTTAAGCAATACCAGTTGCCTGGGTATCCTGCTGATCTCTCTGGCTGCCATTGTGTCTGAATCACACACCTGAATCAAGCATGCAGCTAATCCAGTCAGACTTCAGTCCGAGCAACTGATCTGCATGCTTGTTCAGGGTCTATGGCTAAAAGAATTAAAAGCAAAGGATCAGCGGGGCAGCCAGGAAATATGCATTGTTTAAAAGGAAATAAATATGGCAGTCTCCATATCCCTCTTGCTTTAGGTCCCTTTTAAGGCATTAGGCTTAAGCCTTGGTGGTTTTATAATTGGTAAAGTTTTAAATGTTATTTCTTTTCTTGAAGTACAATTCCCCTTGTGAGCCTTACTAGTCAATGGGAATTCTCTTATGGATTGATGTACAAGTATAGTGAATTGATCCTGACATGAGAAGCTGGATGCTGCTGGACTGTGTCTGGCATCACTATGGGATTCTGAATGGTCTGAGCTTTTTTAGGTTTTTTTCTTTTTACTGAGTGAAACAATTTTTGTCCTATTCATATAAAAATGTTCAATAAAAATATTGAAACAGAAAATGGAGAGGGGAAGGCTTTACCAATCCCCTCCTGCAGATTTATCCTCAATTGTATGAACCATTACAGTAGTTCAGAAGGCAGAGCTCCAGTTTTGGTGGGTGCTGGAATTTCTGGGTCATACCAGCTTACATGGGGTTAAAATGTACCCAAGGCGACTCTGGATCTTATAGAGGCTTCCCATGCCATCCTCCAGTCCCCTGTTGCCGAGTGTGGACCCCTCTCCCCAGAGCAGGGACAAGGTCCTCCAGCACCCAAGGCTGAGACACCAAAGTGCGCCCCTCCATCCCTGCCAACCCAGCCGTCACAGACGGATTGCTATTAGACTAAGAGGGCCACAGGTCCCACAACCTCCCCAACACCTTAATATATAGTTATCTGGCTTGCAGTCACTGCCATGTACCCCCTTTTCTTATTTCTTTCTGCTTCATACACAATTAGGAATGACAGCTGAATGAATTGTGCGCCCCCTCCTACACTGCACCCTGAGGCTGGAGCCTCTCCAGCCTATGCCTCGGCCCGGCCCTGCCTCTCCCCCCCCAAAGATTTACAGCAAGGGCTTATTGGACAGAGGATTGGGGCTGCAATCTTCTTCAGGCATGAGCACAACTGTATAGTGCCTGTACATGTACGGTCACATCTATGGGTGGTGCTACATTAGAGCATGCTGGGGCACTGGCCCCCCTTGGCAATCCCTGTGCCCCTCTGAGTGCCCCCCCCCCCCCCCCCTGCTCAGTTACAAACAGCTAACTGTTTCCAGGCTCCAGCAGCGTACAGTGATTCAGGATAGGGTCTGTAAAAAAAAAACTCTCCATGTCAGTCTGTCTATGTAGGCATTAAGGCCTCGATTCATCATTGTCTTTGCGATAACTTTTTCCAGTTCGTTAAATTACCGAATTCGAAGTTTATTGATTTTTAGTTGTATTCATCGAGGTTTTTCCGCATTCGTTGTGACTTCGATAAAATATCGATAACAATGCGGTAACCATTTGGTAACATGTTGTTATTTCCATTTTACAGTGGTAATTTAACACAAGGCCATAAAATTCCCATGGAATTGTGAGTAAAAAGGCAGTCCTTTGAACACCACGTAGCAAATTCCGAATAGGGCTTAACACCTGGACCAGGATTCTGGAAGTGGCTTACGCCAGCTACGGCTTGATAGGAGCCTTTTCTGAAAAAATGTAGTGCAGCTATGAACTTCGTGAACCCTGGCACTGCCTGTGTTCTCTTAAAGGATGATTCAAGAGAAATGCAGATGTCCTGGTATAGCAAATAAATCCATTCTCTTGCAAATTGATATGGATCTAGACCTTATTCTTGCCCCTCTGCACCTTTGCATCACTCTCAGCTGATACAGAACCACTTCAAATGGCTCCATCTTCTCTGTCAGCAATGATCTGACAGGAATAACGACAGAGCAGTGAAGGAGATAACTAATCCTAAATTTAACGCTAAACCACGCCCACTTTCGTTTTCATACATTGCACTTCCGTTTTATCGCATTATTACCGAATGTTTTCGAATGCTCGCTAACAGCTGTAGATAACTTTGATGAATCCTGAAATCAACTTATCGGGTTTGGTATTTTACCGAGCTGCCGCTAATTGATTCGATACGTCTTGATGAATCGAGGTCCAAGAGTCTTATCTATTTGCCAAAAATACCTCACAATCCAAGCAAGATCCCTTGTAATTAATGTATCTGAATGACACTTATATTTGTAAAAAAAAAGCTCTCCATCTCTTTCTAACTGTATGTTCTAACATTGTCAATCAACAGGAATAGAGTCTGAAGAAAGCTTACAAGCTGAATTACTGTTTTTCCTTTACAATAGCCAATAAAGTAGAGCTTGTTGACAGGAAGTTTTGAATCAGAATAATAATCCTAATTCAAAACTGTCTGTAAAATACAAGCTCTACTCTCCAGCAATGCTTATTTAAAGTAATTACACACACAGTGTGTTTCTCTTCCTCCTGTTGCTTCCCCCACTCTTTTCTTGTAGAGTCGTGAGACACTGGCTGGGGGCTGGAATGATTTTTCTGAGACCTGCCCACACAGGAGCAGCTTGCTAGCAAGTAAGGATTTAAGCATGCCAGCAAACTAGCGAAGTACATCTGTTGGTAAATTGTCTTCAATAATAGCACCATCATTTGAACAATCTGCTCTGCTCAAAAGCCTCCGTTTGTTATGTTTACATTTGATTCCTATTATTGCTATTAGCCTTAATTTTGTAACCTTCATCAGGTAAAAAATATCTAAACGTTGCCATACAAACATTGATTTTGATCACCTAAACGGGCCCCACCAGCCAACCATTGTGCCCCATTTGCGCCCCCCCCCCCCCCCCAAAAAAAAAATAAATGTGAAGCTGGAGCCACCACTGGTTACACCTGTGCTGTAGGCAGGGGCCACTCATGCATGAGAAGATAGGCGCTAATGCGCAGGCGTGGTCAAGCTCACGTGGCTGCAGCATGGCCACGCTCGTGCTTGAAGAGGATCTTCCGAACGGTACAGCCGGGCAATCGGCTGCGGCTATAGGGAGGCCGCAGGAAGCCTCCACAAAACCCAGATGCTTCCTTCTTCTTCAATAAGTGTAAGGGATAGCGGAGATGCCGCCGCAACAGGGAGCAGCATGGCGGCTATCTCCGCGTCTCAGCCGGCGGTTTCCGCCGCGCGGGTACATGATGGAATGGTGCCTGGGACTGTGGTGAATGAGGGGGAGGCCGCCACAGCGCTGAGCGGCATGGCGGCTGTCCCCGCGTCTCAGCCAGCCGCATTGTTACATGATGGAACTTTGCCTGGTCCCTCTTTTGCACATAGACTGAGGTCTACAAGACAGGATCTTTATGCAAGCAGAAGGGGAGTCAGCTGATCAGCCGGTCAGCTGACTCCAACACTGATCCTGATTGGCTGAGTGACTGGGGCGGTGCTAAGGAGCGCTCTCAGTATATATAGAACATGCCTGTCAGTTGTTCCTTTTCTGCTGTTGCATGTGCTACGTGTTAGCACTCAGACCCATAGTCAGATCCAAAAGTGTGCTAGAACCAGCAGGAGCTGGGGATCCACACTTAGCCAGATTCTGTTGAAAGCTTAAAGTACTAATTGAATTGTATTATTTGTTATGACCCTCTGTTAGCCTTGACTACTCTTCTGTCTTGTGATTCTGTGCCTTTGCCTATCTGATCCAGTTGCCAACTTAGCTTATCCCTCACTCTGATTCTGTATTCTACCTTTGTACCGTATCTGTCCGTGTGTTGCCGAACCTGCTTGTCTGACTCTTCTGCCCTCACCAGTGAGCTTAGTCCTGGTGAGGGACACTCAGTTTAGTAATCACCTGCTCCTCAGGTAGATAGCTGCAGTACATTCTTAATCACCTGCTCCTTAGGTTGATAGCTGCAGTACAGTCTTAATCACCTGCTCCTCAGGTGACTAGCTATTACAGTACTGTCTGGATCTCCTGCCCCTCAGGGGATCACCTGCTGCAGTACAGTCTGAATCACTCGCTCCTCGAGTGATCACTCTATATTGTCTTACTGTGCATCACCCGCTCCTCGGGTGAACCTATCACTACTCCTCTGCGTCTCCAGCCTGCTGGAGTACTGTTTACCGTGTTCTTTAGAGATACCCCCTTCTACCAGCTCCTCTGGGATAGTGGGTATCTCTATCTATATTTACTGTTGCACCAAACACTATCTTACACCTGAGTGTCCTGTGTCTTACTATACTTGTATTATTGGTGATTCTGCAGATCACCACATAATCAGGTATAACATCTGTATTATTGGTGATACTGCAGATCACCAATAATCAGAAAATCTGTTCTTGCTGACACCAATCGTTACAATAAGTATGTCTTTTTTAATCTGTGGTTTACCTCAGGTTCCCTTTAATGGTACTTGGGAACA
Source organism: Hyperolius riggenbachi (assembly GCF_040937935.1). NCBI lineage: Eukaryota > Metazoa > Chordata > Amphibia > Anura > Hyperoliidae > Hyperolius > Hyperolius riggenbachi. Next base: position 220,240,268 of record NC_090648.1, read on the forward strand.
TAGGGGTCGGGCTCATTCTAAAAAAAATACATTTTGATAAAAACTAACAAAAAATAAAACAAAAGTTAAATGTTTTTTCCCCTCACCTGACAGACACATTGTGCAGGCTCACAGTGCTGTAAAAAGTGGCATCTTTGAATATCACACCTGCCAAGCTACAGCTACATAATAAATATGCAGGCAAGGCCACAATGCCAGCAGTGTGGTGGCGTAATAGGGACACATGCAGAACTGTGCATGCAGCTTGCCACGGTATAACTTTTGCCTCTTGCTGCTGCTAGTTGATCAAAGTGTGCATTTCTTCACCTTAGTAAATCATACTGTCTGTATACTGTCTCTACAGTTCACCTGCATTGCCACATTCCTTTCTGCTGTGTCCAAGTCCTTGGAGCCACCCTCTCTCAATTCTTCCTTATGTGTAGTGATGTTTCACAGCCTCCCTTCTCCTGCTGCATCCCACAGTGTCTGAAGCCTAATAGATTATTCATCTTTCACAGAGGTAGAAGCTCACATTTCATGGCAGAAGGTCAGTGTCATATGTATTTTGCTTACACACTGGGTTATAAAGAGTGTGGTGGTTTGTGTATGCCTGTGCAGAATCTGGACTTTTCTCACGTCTCCTGATCCTTATCATGAAGGAGATAAAGCTTTTGTTCTCCAGTTCCAGATGAACTCTAATTACTTCAACCATCCAAATGGCAGGAACAGATCTCCTGACTGGCCCCAAATCCACTTAAATCAGAGTGTGTATGTGATAGACTGCATGTCTATCTCGCAAACAGGCTCTTTTGTATCAGATATTAGCAGACTGAAGAAATTAGATTTTATTTCTAAAGGAGAGAGTATGTAGAGTTAATGCAAAGAATGAGATATATGCTGGCACTTCATAAATCAATAATAATAACAACAACAACAACAATAATAATAACAATAAACAGTAGAGGATTTAGGGAATAGTCATGAGTAGGACCATTGTGGATTTATTATTGCCACAATTTTGTGACTGACAAATTATGCTTTTTGTGTTTTAGCAAAACAAACTGTCAATTTCATAGTCATTTGCTGGCTATTTTTAAAGTTGACCTCAATTCAAAACTTATACTTAGTTTGGGACGTCAAAGTCATGGTTAATGAGATTTTCCAAGCATGCCTGACAGAAAATGTATATACTATATATGTTCAGGATGAGGCATGGACAGCAGCAGAAAACATATGGTTAGCACATTGTAGAACAGTTATAACTGCCTTGTCCCTGTTTTCGTTCGTCACAGGGGTGACTCCCTTGTTTCCGGTCACATTGCTTACTCATTTATTAACATGATACTGGAATTGCAAGTACTGTGCTGCAAAATTTTGACTTAACGTTACTTTTATTCAACCAGCAAGTCATATTTAATGGGAAATGGCATAGGTGTCTCCTAAAGGATAATAAGATGTTGTACAAAAGGCATTATTGAGGGAGAAAAAAAAACATTTCTCATCTTTTATTTACATTTGAGCAAAAAGTACCCAGTACCCATCCTTATTTTTGGGTAATAGAGCACAAATTTTGTATCCCATGTGTGTACCATCCCAACACCACCATCACATTATATTTATACGCAGTTCCTTAAGGGATAGCATATACATGCGGGCGGCTAATCATTGTATAGGGACACCATATGTTAATATCAGAGTGTTCTTGTCACTTTCAGAGTCATATCTTGTCAAGATTAAGTGGTATAAACACATGGGGCTCGATTCACAAAGCGGTGATAACCCAGTTATCACGCCTAAAAGACTTTAGGCGTGATAAGCGGTGCAAAGCTGAGTTATCACCGATTTGTGCTGCTCTTCGCGCGAAGCTCCCGCGCGCAAAGTTTTGCGCGCGTAGCGCACCGCGCTGCGCGCGCAAAGTCCCATAGGGCTCAATGGACGCTGCGCGCGAAGCACGGCACACTGCGCGCGCAGCGCGGTGCGCTACGCGCGCAAAACTTTGCGCGCGGGAGATCGCGCGAGTTTCTTCTTATCACTCCTAAACTGAGTTTAGGCGTGATAAAGGGCTTTTCACAGGCGTGCAAACACTTTGTGAATCAAGCCCATGGTTAGTCGGTGAATATATATGTCTTCTACGAATAATGTATTATTTTTTCATCTTTAGTACATATATGTACACAATGTTACTGTCTTATTTTTGAGGCAATGCACATCAATATTGATTAAGTGCACCATTATGGTCCAGGAGACAAGGATTTCTCATTTTACATGGTGAGGGGTTTATGCTCTACAAGTGTGGCAAATACAGCAGTGTGGGGGTTAATTGAAACTTTATTCATACACCCACACTGGTCCAAATAATGTTTCTATAAGAATGACGCCTGGTAGCCGCCGTGGTATGAAAAGGAGTTCCGTCTACACGCTGTTTGTAAACAGATAGTGCTGCCTAGCAACCCAGCAGCGGGTCACATGGTGTTGCCTCCGATTGGAGGATCCGTACTACTACACCATAAGCTTTACGAGGGCTGGGACGCAAGCTGCGTTCCAGCCCTCCACGCAGGAAGAGGTTGGTAAAGCGGGCGGATGTGACGTCATCCCCACTCGAGTAGTCCAGCAATTAGTTTACCGGTAAAGGATGCCGTTTTTTTGAATGAGGGGATCCAATCCACAGTACCGGGGGGAGTATCTCCCCACCCCCTTCACTTCTGCCCACGATCCTGAATGGTGTAGCACCTAGGGGCGGCGCCACACACCCACATATGGGGATTCCATATACAGAGGACAACCACTGCAGTCTCAATAGGTAGGATATAATACCTCCTAAATCTTTTTGATAGGGCAACCGTGGAACATGTTTTTGAGCATAGGTGGGAGGTGGATGACACACCCCCACCAACCCCTGGACCTCTCTCATTCCACCCTCCCCCTCTACCTATATATGGCTGTGCCAAACCCGGCACCTCAGGTCTGACTTGGGCTATCTATGATGGGTTTTTTTTAGTAAATAATATTGTAAATATGTGGTGTATGGTTAGATAAGCTACTGTATATATGTATAACGCACTTTTGGATGAAGCCTTTGGGTGAAACATGCTCATGTTAAAGTCTATGTACAGCACATCGCACTAACTTTTCTTTATGTAAACACACCCATTATATATGGGATTGCAGGGGGACTAGACTCTAGGTGTTCACACCAATCTGTTCCTACACACTGAACAGTAGGTAGTGTCCTACCTGTCCCATCTGCATACCCATTAATTCTGTAGGCACCAGCCTAGTTGGGGGATAGCTACACCTGGATTCGGCAGTGTTTGCACGGACCCAGGGGGATAAGCGACGACCCCCCCCCAGCGTGACGAGGTGAATCATTTGATACCTCCACAAGAGAGCATCCACAACAGTGGAATCTCAACTTTTAATATTTTATGTATCCAATTAAAGTTACACGCTTTTATATTTGTACCTATAGGGCTATGTCCTTCTGGACTTGAGTGTTTGCAATATTTTATTCCCTGGTACTCATTGCATTCGGTCAGTGTATGGCAAAAAGTACCCAGTCCAAAATTATTCATACCCATCTCAATAAAGCCTTTATTGGCTATTACAGCAATCAAATGCTTCCTATAATTGCAGACCAGCTATAAGGATCCCTTCTGTCGGTTGCAGTGGAGCTGCAACCTAGCAGTTTTGATTTCTCTGCCTGCATTTGGTGGCTTGGTTTTGATTGCATTTGCAATGAGTCTCATTCAATGAGTCTATTGTCTGTCTTGTTACTCAGTGTGCTGGACATCAGAGGCTCAGGGCTGCAGTCGCCCTGAGCAACCAGTGTGTCTTGTTTGCTGGCAAGCATTCTGTCTTTTTGTCTGTTGTCTGTCTTGTTACTCATTGTAAAAATCTGGAAGAGAGCTGGCAGGCACTCGGACAATCAAGGATTGGCTAGGCAAAGAAGCACCCAGTAAGCTATGTGCTCAAGACTGCATAGGAAAGTCCATACAAAAAATGCAAGAAAAGGAAAAGTCTGGCACTATAGTTTAATGTGCAGCGGGTTGACACAAAAAAGAATGGCAAATGTCATTAAACATTGCTGGGATATGACAAGCAGACAAACAGCAAAACAAGTGTCATACTATACATGCACCTATTGGCACCCGCCACCGCTGCCTCCCATCTGCACCCAGACACCGCCAATTACACTCCTGGTATGACACTTGTTTTGCTGTTTGTCTGCTTGTCATATCCCAGCAATGTTTAATGACATTTGCCATTCTTTTTTGTGTCAACTCGCTGCACATTAAACTATAGTGCCAGACTTTTCCTTTTCTTGCATTTTTTGTTACTCATTGTTCTGGACATCAGAGGCTCAGGGCTGCGGGGTCTTGTGGTAATTACAGTTGGAACAATAGTGTAATAGTACAGCTAGCTTTTTAGATCAGCTAGATCTTTAGCTACATCCACAGTGTAACGATTGTGGGATATCTCCGTGGTCAGCGCACAAGATGTGCGCTGACACTGCGGAAGTCCTCCACAAGCGTGTCAAAATAATAGAACCCAGCTTTTGGTGGAAGCACCAGTAGAGGGGAATTTCCACCGGCAGATGGAGCTGTGGAGTGCAGAGGAATAAACCCTCTGCGCTGCCACAAAATGGAAATTGTACGAAGAGAAGCAACACAAGGCAAGATAGCCCCCAAAGAGAGAGAGCAAAGAGACAGAATCAATGTGTGTCCACCAAACTAGTCACCACCCAGCGACGGTGAACACACAACGGCGGAAACGAAGTGGGAACGCAATTAGTGACACCAGACTGAGCAGGACAGAGCACGAGAGTAGCAAAGGCACAGCAAAACAACAATAAAAGATAAGGAAAATAACAAACGCTAGCTAAACGCGAACACTGCACTCATTCGCAACAGCGAACGCGTTTACAGTGCGGTCTCCGCACGAAAAGCGCAACAGAGACAAGCACGCCACCCTAACTAGCCATAAGTAACACAAATGAGCACAAACAGACAAGACAGAGAAATGAGGTAGCCAGTAGCAACCGCTGCTCCAGCTTACACTCCAGGAACTCAGATCAGAAGGATCCACAGCCGCTACCGCTAGAGGCTAGTGCGATCCAAACAAGACAAACAGATGAGGTAGCCAGTAGCAACCGCTGCTTCAGCTTACACTCCAGGAACTCAGATCAGAAGGATCCACAGCCGCTACCGCTAGAGGCTAGTGCGATCCAAACAAGACAGAGGGATTCGCTATTAACCGCCACTGGCGACAGCGCAATCGCGACAGACAAGACAGGACAGAATAGGCAGTACAAATATACACAAAGTGACTGCACTAACTAGGAATGCAAGGAGCACTCCCCAAGAATTAACTATACTACGATATCAGTGGCTGACACTCCAGGTGAGTCCAGCAGGAACAAACCTCTATGAGCAGCAAAGGATTCTGGGATCACATGGTATTTATACTGAAATCCTTCCAAGGAGGCAGCTAGGCCGTTTGCATGACAAGTGTATGCAAATTGCTCAGCAGCAGAACAGGTCAGATACTTGCAAAGCACAGGCAGGTTTCTTTTCCAGTGACCTGCAGCCCTCAGACTTAAGGAATGGACAAACAGCTGTCTGCCCATGCAGACCGCTGAGCAGATCGTTACACACAGCTTCTCAATTGGATTCAAGTCAGAACTCTGACTGGGCCACTCCAAAATGTTAATGTTGTTGTCTGCTAAACATTTCTTCACTACCTTTGCTGTGTGCTTTGGGTCATTGTCATGCTGAAATGTCCACTGGTGCCCAAGGCCAAGTTTCTCTGCAAACTGCCTGATGTTGTCATTGGGAATCCTCACTGAGCTCCTTCGTCTTAGCCATGACTGTCCAAAAACCAACTGCAGAGAGCTGCTGTTTTTCACCTGTAATGTTGATTAATTAGGATGCTTTAGAACAGCTTGGACTATTTGGAATGGTATAGAACTTTGGATTTTTCCACTGTGAAAGTTTGTGAAGGGTATGAATAATTTTGGACTGGACACTTTTTGCTCAAATGTAAATAAAAGTTGATTTTTTTTCCCCACAATAATGCCTTTTGTACACTGTCGTATTATCTTTTGGGAGACACCTATGTCATTTCCGATCAAAAAAATTACTTGCTGGTTGAATAAAGGTAACTATAAGTCAAAATTTGCCAGGGGTATGACTAATTATGGGCAGCGTAAGACTAAGGAAGCAGGAGGAAATAAATTATATAAAAGTACAAATTTTAAAGAAATAAATTATATAAAAGTACAAATTTTATTAATGACCAAAATACAAACACGTATATATGTAAATCTATTTAAAATTGACCAGAACACACAGGTGGGCCACCATGTCTAGGCCAGATGGAAAAATGTAGGGGATCCCCTAAAAAAAATATTGATAGTGCGCAATCCATCAAATATCTTAATGCAAAAAAGGGGGAAGCGACTCCTAGCAGGTAACATTGAAACAAAAGACCTTGGAGAGAAATATATCATTGGTTTTAAAGGCCAAGTGTCCAGGACCTAAATGGAAAAAGACATCCTGGTAGAAAAGCACAGGTGTATCGGATACTGGCTGTGTTGCTGCGATGTTTCATTGGTTTTAAGGGCCAAGTGTCCAGGACCTAAATGGAAAAAGACATCCTAGTAGAAAAAGCACAGGTGTATCAGATTCCGGCTGTGTTGCTATAATATTTCCAGTGATTTGCAGGATCAAAAGGCTGAATAACGGCTGATAGAGAGATTCAATCCATCACAATAGGTGGTCTTACTGCATATGTTATCACAAAATAATTGATGTGCAGGTCCACAGGTCAGGCAAGCTGTCTCATTTATGAGCTATAACAATGGCCAGGTGCACAGAGGTAGATTGATAGGCACACACTGTATGTGGCAAGCACTTCGGGCTAATAAACAAAAATTTATATTCACAGCAAGCCTGACACATCCGCAAGCCCCAGGAGCAACAAGCAATTCACCAGAGTTAGTGCCCCAATCAGAAGCACATTCTGAGACAGATTCACAGGCAAGTGTTTAAACCACAGACATATGCAGGTACAGATGGTGTGATATTAAAGTTGATATAGTTTATTCATGGAACAATCCGCCAGGGTCATCCCTTCAGCAGCATCAACTTGATATAGACAAACTCAAAGTTCCAGCAAACAACAGCATATAGCCTTTCGGACACCGGGCCTTAATGAAGGTATTGATTTCGCCCCATTTCTGTGACAGCAGTGCTCTGGCTCATGGCCATATGTTCTCTATTTTTCATTATTTTTGTTCAATTTCTAAGGATGAATCTTCATATTTTCCTTTTGCTGTGCTTAAGCTGGCGGCCTTTTTGCGCCCGAACCGGGTCTTTTCCCGACCCTTATATATTCCTTTGATTCAAAACCTTTTATGCCATCTAATTTAGATATGATCTTTGACACTTCCTTGATGGTGGTTGGTGGGTTGGCGTGGCCCCCCCTTGCTCCATTTTGTCCTTGGTCTCCTCTCGTTTGGTCCCCTATCGGCAGGACAACAGTTTATTTATTATTATTTCATTTTACTTTCGTATTCTATTTTTTTGCTTATGATTACTTAATTATATATAGCTATTAGGGATTTATTATTAATGAAAATATTTTTACATTATTATATTATGTTTTTTTCAATATGTAACTTTTTTCGATGACGTTGCTGATCCTGTGGGAGGTGGTAGCTATGGCCCCCCCGGCGCGCCGCACTTGCTGGTGGTCCTGGATGTGGGGTGGGGTTGGTGGGGGATCGATGTGCCCTGGGGGGGTGCTCGGAGTCGGCCCAGTCTTTGGCCTGACATGGACCATATATTGGGCTAATGCCTGCTGGCCCGTGGCCTGCCTGTGGGCCTTCAACGTCCTCCTCCCCCCGTGGCCCTCCCCTCCCCCCCCCTGCCCCGTTTCCTGTTGCCCCGGGGCACACTTGGCCGCGGCTATGGTGGCGCTCCGGTGGTGATGGTGACTGGGCGGCCCAGGGGACCCGGGGCCCCGCCTGCGGGACAGCCGGGCCACCCTTTCTCCTTACCATCGATCAGGGGGTGGGGTCTTGATAGTCCGTGCCCCTCAGCGATCCCGGAGCCCTTTGCGTCGGCCGCATTTCCATAGCGGCCCTGTTGGGGGTCTCTGTGGGTCACGTACAGTCGTACGCATATATGCGTTCCCTCCTACCTGATCCGCTTGGCGGTTGCGGACGCGAGGGAAACGCTGTGCGTACATGCGGAGAATTGGATGCATCACGCCCCTGCCTCTTACTCACCACCTGCATTCTGTGGTGGTGGGGTGGGAGTGGTCATGGGGGGGCGTGGTAGCATCCTCTGGCCGCCCAGTGCCATTTTAGGCCGGCTCCTCTCTCCCACAGGCAGCAAAACTTCTGAGCCTGCCCTGATGATGCTGGTAATCTCACCAGTGAAACCGGTTGGCCTCTAAGGCTCTCTTTGTGACCAGACACACTTGTGGTGGCAGCACATGGGCTCCTGTGGATGGACTTTGCAGTGACCAGCTACTCAGATGAGTATACCTCAATGATATGCATTTCTACTGGTGACTTGAAAACAGCCTCCTATGGAGTAACCACTGTTTACCATATGATCATTGAAACAGCTTCCTAGGATGCACCTATATGCTGCTATATGCTGTTGTTTGCTGGAACTTTGAGTTTGTCTATATCAAGTTGATGCTGCTGAAGGGATGACCCTGGCGGATTGTTCCATGAATGAACTATATCAACTTTAATATCGCACCATCCGTACCTGCATATGTCTGTGGTTTAAACACTTGCCTGTGAATCTGTCTCAGAATGTGCTTCTGATTGGGGCACTAACTCTGGTGAATTGCTTGTTGCTCCTGGGGCTTGCGGATGTGTCAGGCTTGCTGTGAATATAAATTTTTGTTTATTAGCCCGAAGTGCTTGACACATACAGTGTGTGCCTATCAATCTACCTCTGTGCACCTGGCCATTGTTATAGCTCATAAATGAGACAGCTTGCCTGACCTGTGGACCTGCACATCAATTATTTTGTGATAACATATGCAGTAAGACCACCTATTGTGATGGATTGAATCTCTCTATCAGCCGTTATTCAGCCTTTTGATCCTGCAAATCACTGGAAATATTATAGCAACACAGCCGGAATCTGATACACCTGTGCTTTTTCTACTAGGATGTCTTTTTCCATTTAGGTCCTGGACACTTGGCCCTTAAAACCAATGAAACATCGCAGCAACACAGCCAGTATCTGATACACCTGTGCTTTTCTACCAGGATGTTTTTTTTTTTTTTTTCATTTAGGTCCTGGACACTTGGCCCTTAAAACCAACGAAACATTGCAGCAACACAGCCAGTATCCGATACACCTGTGCTTTTCTACTAGGATGTCTTTTTCCATTTAGGTCCTGGACACTTGGCCTTTAAAACCAATGATATATTTCTCTCCAAGGTCTTTTGTTTCAATGTTACCTGCTAGGAGTCGCTTCCCCCTTTTTTGCATTAAGATATTTGATGGATTGCGCACTATCAATATTTTTTTAGGGGATCCCCTACATTTTTCCATCTGGCCTAGACATGGTGGCCCACCTGTGTGTTCTGGTCAATTTTAAATAGATTTACATATATACGTGTTTGTATTTTGGTCATTAATAAAATTTGTACTTTTATATAATTTATTTCCTCCTGCTTCCTTAGTCTTACATTGATCATATTGAGAAGTCTCAGACTTGTGGAGTATTATCTGTGATAGGAATTTTTAGGACCCTTTTGTCTAAATTAATTATGGGCAGCACTGTATATGAGGAAAACATAAATACATCAGTTGTTTCAGTGACTTCTGGCAGCTCATTTTCTTAAAGGAAATCTGAACTGAAAAATAAAAGTAAACATACACATGTCATACTTTTTGCGTATTCTGTTCATCAATCTCTTTTTCCTCTCCGGCGTCCTGTTTGTCCACAGCGATTGATAGAATTTTCCTTCTCCATTTTACAAATTGTGATCGCCCTGTAACAGCTTCCAGGTCAACACTCTGTTAATCAGTAATATCGCTTGAGCCATAGGGAAACATGGACATTACCTTGCAAATCAGTTGTCCTTTCAGTTATAACTGACAGCAACTGATATGGTGGAAAAGGGCTTTCAGCTTCCTGAGAGACAAGTGTGACAAGATCTTGTCAGATATAGGAGTCATTGTTAGAAGAAAATGGTGAGCTTCAGAAAGCAGGTACAGCGTGAGTTTATTTTAGCACCAGAACTCAGTACAAAAAACAATCTACCGGTAATTAAGGCTGCATTAGCATGGCATTTATCATGGTAGGTAGAATTATTTTTTTTAATCAAAAGAGACGGGTAGAAAAACACAATTCTAAACAGTGCAGTAAAACACCAAGATCTCCTCTGACTGTACTAAAATCAGCCTCATTGGAGCCTATTAGGATTCCAATGATCCGGAGAGTCTACGGGGGTTTCAGCAATTTCGCCCTTGCCCACACACAATCACAGTTGGGGCATATTCAGGGGCATAAAAATAGACCCTGCAGGGGATGCAGCCACAGAGGGGCCCAGAAACCACAGGAGGCACCATGGGGGGAGAAGTCTCTTTTCTCTGTTCTGAGAAACTGTCAACTAAGGGCACGGAGAGAAAAAACATTCTGCTCTTTGCGCAATTGTTCTGATGACTGCATCTGCTCAGCCACTGATAAGGAATCATACAAAGTTTTGCATACAAAGATTTGTAGACAGCCCCTATTCAGTGCTCAGCAGGGTCTTGTGTAAAGAGCTGCTCTACCTCAACCTCTCTACTCCTCCCCAAGTGCTGTGCACTGTAGAGATACTTGAGGAGTCTCAGTATGGAGAGAAAAAGATTTAAGCTCTGTGTACAATTGTTCTAATGACTGCATCTGCTCAGAAACTGATAAGGAATCATACAAAGTTTTGCAGACAAAGATTTGTAGATAGTTCCTATTCAGTGTTCAGCAGGCTGTTGTGTACAGTGCCCAGCTCCCAGCCTTTAAACTCCCCCAAAAGCAGAGGTGGATGGGGGAAACCCTTGACGCCATTTGAGAATCTTGTGGTAAGTGGGGCCTCCCAGAGGCATATTGTTTCTCAACTCTACCAGATGTTACTCTCAGCTTCCTGCCCAGATAAGTTCAAATTTCTGGAGGCTTGGGAGAAAGATTTAAGCATGGTCATAGAGGAGGATCAGTGGCAAAAGATTTTCACATTGAATCATAATGTGTCAATATCCAGGTAATGGGTTATAAAATTATCTCTCGGTGGTACAGAACTCCTGCGGTTTTGCACAAGATTTTTCCTGTAGTACCTGACGTATGTTGGAGATGTAGATTTGGTGATAGCAATATCTTCCATATCTTTTGGTCATGCCCACAGGGGAGCCTCTAGGCATAGGCAGTACAGGCCATTGCCTGGAGTGCCATTGGTCCAGGGGGCGCCATGTTGCTGGATTAAGCCATGCCCCCTGAATGAAGTCACGCCCCCTGACTAAGCCCCACCACCATGGGTGTTCTATTACTTGCTTCTAATGCATCTGCTTAGCGTAAGTTGAAGGCAGCTGCCACTGTGTCCCTCTGTGCCTTGTACATCCTTCCCCCCCCTCCCTTTGTGCCTCCTTCTGTCCCTTTTGTGCCTCCTGTCTCCTTGTGCCTCCTTCAGTCCCTTGTGCCATATCTGACCCCGTTTGTCATTCTGTCTCCCTTTATGCCTCCTGTCTCTCTTTGTGCATCCTTCTGTCTCCATTTGCCTCCTTCAGTCCCCCTGTGCCTCCTTCTGTCCCCCTATGCCTCCTTATGTCCCCTTGTGCCTTTCTTTCTCCCCCTGTGCTACCTCTGCCCCCCATCCCACCTTCAGTCCCCCTCTGCCTCCTTCTGTCCTCATGTGCCTCCTTCAGTCTCCCTTTGTGCCTCATTTTGTCTCCATGTGCCTCGTCAGTCCTCATGTGCCACTTCTGTCCCCTGCGCCTTCCTCTGTCCCCCTGTGCCTACTTCTGTGCCCCTTTATGCCTTCTTCTTTCTCCCTGTGGCTCTCTCTGTCCCACTCTGCCTCCTTCTGTCTCCCTGTGCCTCCTTACATCCCCCTCTGCCTTCTTCTTTCACCCTTTTGTGGCGCCTTCTGTCCCCCTTTGAGCATCCTTCTGTTCCCCTCTGTGCCTCCTACTGTCTCCCTGTGCTCCCTTCTGCCCCTTTGTGCTTTTTTCTGTCCCCCATCATGCCTCCTCCTGTCACCTTTGTTCCTCCTCCTGTCCCCTGTGTGCCTCCTTCAGTCCCCCTGTGCCTCCTTTCCTACTGTGCCTCCTTTTGTCCCCCTTTGTGCCTCAATCTGCCCCCCATTGTGCCTCCTTCTACCCCACTTTGTGCCTCCTTCTGTCCCCCTGTGTGCCTCCTTCAGTCCCCCTGTGCGCCTCCCACTGTCCTTTTTTGTGTCTCCTTCTGGCCCTCATGCCTTCTTCTGTCCCCCTGTACCGCCCGCTGCCCCTCTGCGGACCTCCTTCTGTCCTCCTGTGCCTCCTTCTGTCCTCCTTTGTGTCTCATTCTGTCCCCCATTGTGCCTCCTTTTGTTGCCCATTGTGCCACCTTGTGCATCCTTCTGTTCCCTTGCACCTCCTTTTGTCCTCCTTTGTGACTTCTTCTGACCCTCATGCCTCCTTCTGTCCCCGTGTGCCTCCCTATGTCGCCCTGTGTGCCATATTCAGTCCCCCTGTGCCTCCTTAATGTCCCATTTTGTGCCTCATGAAAGTGGAGCCCTGCCTATGTGTATTTTCTGCTGAAACGCTGCCGCATTGAGTATTTTCTGGTGAAACGCTGCCCGCATTGTGTATTTTCTGGTGAAACACTGCCACAATAAGTGTAATTTCTGGTGAAATGTTGCCTCATTACGATTATTTTCTGGTGAAAGGCTGCTGCAATACGATTATTTTCTGACAAAATGCTTCCACAAAACGTGTACAGTGGCTTGCAAAAGTATTTGGCTCCCTTGAAGTTTTCCACATTTTGTCACATTACTGCTACGAACATGAATCAATTTTATTGGAATTCCATGTGGAAGACCAATACAAAGTGGTGTACATGTGAGCAGTGGAACGAAAATCATACATGATTCCAAACATTTTTTAAAAATGAATAACTGCAAAGTTGCGTGTGCGTAATTATTCAGACCCCTTTGGTCTGAGTGCAGTCAGTTGCCCATAGACATTGCCTGATGAGTGCTAATGACTAAATAGAGTGCACCTGTGTGTAATCTAATGTCAGTACAGATACAGCTGCTCTGTGACAGCCTCAGAGGCTGTCTAAGAGAATATTGGGAGCAACAACACCATGAAGTCCAAATAACACACCAGCCAGGTCAGGGATAAAGTTATTGAGAAATTTAAAGCAGGCTTAGGCTACAAAAAGATTTCCAAAGCCTTGAACATCCCACGGAGCACTGTTCAAGCGATCATTCAGAAATTGAAGGAGTATGGCACAACTGTAAACCTACCAAGACAAGGCCAACCACCTAAACTCACAGGCCGGACAAGGAGAGCGCTGATCAGAAATGCAGTCAAGAGGCCCATGGTGACTCTGGACGAGCTGCAGAGAGCTACAGCTCAGGTGGGGGAATCTGCCTATAGGATAACTATTAGTCGTGCACTGCACAAAGTTGGCCTTTATTAAAGAATGGCAAGAAGAAAGCCATTGTTAACAGAAAAGCATAGGAAGTTCCGTTTGCAGTTTGCCACAAGCCATGTAGGGGACACAGCAAACATGTGGAAGAAGGTGCTCTGGTCAGATGCGACTAAAATGGAACTTTTTGGCCAAAATGCAAAACGCTATGTGTGGCAGAAAACTAACACTGCACATCACTCTGAACACACCATTCCCACTGTCAAAAATGGTGGTGGCAGCATCATGCTCTGGGGGTACTTCTCTTCAGCAGGGACAGGGAAGCTGGTCAGAGTTGATGGGAAGATGGATGGAGCCAAATACAGGGCAATCTTGGAAGAAAACCTCTTGGAGTCTGCAAAAGACTTGAGACTGGGGCGGTGGTTCACCTTCCAACAGGACAACGACCCTAAACATAAAGCCAGGGCAACAATGGAATGGTTTAAAACAAAACATATCCATGTGTTAGAATCGCCAGTCAAAGTCCAGATCCAAATCCAATCGAGAATCTGTGGCAAGATCTGAAAACTGCTGTTCACAAACACTGTCCATCTAATGTGACTGATTTGGAGCTGTTTTGCAAAGAAGAATGGGCAAGGATTTCAGTCTCTAGATGTGCAAAGCTGGTAGAGACATACCCTAAAAGACTGTCAGCTGTAATTGCAGCAAAAGGTGTGTAACGATTGGTGTCAGCACACAGAGAGAATCTGATTATTGATGATCTGCAGAATCATCAACAATACAGATGTATACTTGATTATGGATGATCTGCAGAATCACCAATAATACAAGTATGGCTAACCTCTGGACACCTAATAAAGTATAAGTGTTAAGTGTAACTGTAGGCTATCTCCCGAGAGGCGGGAGATACGGGCAGCTCGGCCAGGAACCACCTGAGGGGCAGGTGGCCCTGGACTGTGCAGTGACTATCTCCTTGAGAGAGGATATAGAGATAATCTGGCAGCCAGTGATTCCCTGGTAACTGGAAATCAGACTGTACTGCAGCCAGGGGGCTCCAATGGGGGAGAGGCCACTGGCTGTACTGCAGGAAGGACTCTCTGATGAGCAAGAGATCCTTGCAGCTAACTGACACTTGGTGGAATAGTGTCACGGGTAGTACAGACAGACTGAACACTCAAGGGATGAGTGACAGCCAGAAGGGTCGGGCAGGCCAGGTCATCAACACCCGAGCAAATTGTCATAACAGATATAAATCACAATCCTAGTCTGGGGTGTGAGGATCTTGGTCTCGACACCCAGGAACTAGTCTAAAGAATAACACAGTATCCTATGCTTGGGTGTGAGGTCCTTGGTCACAACACCCTGGAACTGGTCTAAAGCATAACACAGTAATGACACAGTAATCCTAAGCTTGGGTGTGAGGTCCGTGGTCACAACACCCTGAAACTGGTCTAAAGTATAACACAGTAATGACACAGTAATCCTAAACTTGGGTGTGAGGTCCGTGGTCACAACACCCTGGAACTGGTCTAAAGTATAACACAGTAATGACACAGTAATCCTAAACTTGGGTGTGAGGTCCGTGGTCACAACACCCTGGAACTGGTCTAAAGTATAACACAGTATATAACAATAGCGTAATCTGGCTAAGTGTGAATTCCCAGGTCCACCTGGTTCTAACACACTGTAGGATCTGACTGAGGTCTGAGTGCTCACACGTAAGTATTCACAACGGCAGACAACCAGCAACTGACAAGCAAGATCTATATATACTTGCAGTGCTGTGCAGCTCCGCCCGAGCCACTCAGCCAATCCAGAGTCCAGCTGGGATCAGCTGATCGGCCTGATCAGCTGATTCCCCTTCTGCTGGTATAAATGTCCTGTCGCCTGGCGCGTGCACGCGTAGCTCTCCATCTGTGTGCACTAGAAGGTCCAGCCAAGCCAGACGCGTGTCGCTGCGCGGAAACCACCGGTCTGAACGCGGAGATAGCCGCCCTGTCACCAGACCACGCGGCGGCATCTCCGCTGTTCATTACAAGGTGGTTCTACAAAGTATTGACTCAGGGGGCTGAATAATTACGCACACCCCACTTTGCAGTTATTCATTTGTAAAAAAATGTTTGGAATCATATATGATTTTCGTTCCACTTCTCACGTGTACACCACTTCGTATTGGTCTTTCACGTGGAATTTCAATAAAATTGATTCATGTTTGTGGCAGTAATGTGACAAAATGTGGAAAACTTCAAGAGGGCCGAATACTTTTGCAAGCCACTGTATTTTCTGGTGAAACGCTGCCACATTGCCATTATTTGTTGGTGAAACACTGCCTCATTACGAATATTTTCATGGGGGGGGGGGGGGGTGCCACAGGTTTTCTCGCCTGGAGTGACAAAATGGCTGGAGGCACCCCTTATGCAAAGTGATTGAACCATATTCGAAGAACACCACTTGATAGAAAGTATTTCTTGCTCAAAGGTGCGTTTTTTGCCCAGCAATGTTTTACTACATTATACTGGCGACTCAGTTAATCTTATAAAAAGTCACTTATGGTGCACCTGATTAATGCATCTCGGGCACTGATCCCTTTACACTGGAAGTCAGCCCTACCACCTACGATCAAGAAGTGGCTGCAAAGAGTGGACACCATAGCTGCCATGGAGGAGCTGATATTTCTCTCTCAGGATCGTACAGAACAATTTATTATTACTTGGTCAGTGTGGGTGGAGTATCAATATTCTGATGAGTATAAAAACATCATGGCTGCTTGAGACCTCCTCATTGATTGGTTACAACCCCTCTCTCTCTCTTGCCTTTTCTTCTTTCTGGTTTTACTTTCTCTCTTTTCCGGTATCACAGAGGCATTTTAACATTACACATTCAGTTAGGTATGATGCTATTCTTTGGCAACTTGCTAATCTTGAATAAGTACCTTAAAGAGAACCTGTACTGAGTAAAATTATTTAAAATAAACACATGAGGTAACTTCAAATGAACATTACATAGTTACCTTGCCATCAGTTCATCTCAGAAGCTCACCATTTTCTTCTGACAATGATCCCTCCCAGTTCTGACAACATTTTGTCAGAACTGAAATATATCAGTTGCTGTCAGTTTTATATCAGTTGCTGTCAGTTACAGCTGAGAGGAGAACTGATGTGTCCATGTTTCCCTATGGCTCAAGTGGGCAATGTTACAGTTTAACTGTGTGCTGAGCAGAAAGCTGTTATAGGGTAATGGCCATTTTCAAAATGGAGGATGGAGAATTTCCTTGATCACAGTGAACAAACAGGACGCAGGAGAGGAGAAAGAGACTGAGGAGTAGACTACATGGGAGGTACGTATGACTTGTGTATGGTTATTTTGACTATTAATTTTCAGTACAGGTTTTCTTTAAGTAAAACGGACGCAAATGGACCTGGAAACATATGCTTCAAAAGGGCAGCACGGATCCCTTTGCGTTCCGGTTTTTGAAAACCGGAGCCGGACCACGTATTGCGTTCTGCAACCGTATGTAGTGTGGACTGAGCCTTATCTGTACTGCCTGGTTTATATCTTTTTCAATAAACTTGAATTGTGAAAAAAAAAGTGGTAACACTGAATGGGACTGGTTGAGAGCCTCAGATGAGGCAACACTGAAATGTATGTCCACAATTAATGAGCTGCCAAGTTTGCCTACATGTATGTGTCTGTCTACTGAAAGTGGCATGGTACACCCAGCATTGTAAATGAAGACACGTGTGGAACAAGGAGTGGTTTCAGTGTTATACTACTTTTGCATAAACAGCTCAATGAATTCTGTGGTATTCAAGAACAAAGAAGGGAACAATCCACGTGGATAAATATTGTGTTGGCTCCTGTTAGGACATTTGGCACATGCAATATTACCGGTCTGAGCAGGGATAGATGAGGAAGTAGTAGGGATATGTGGGAGTGCACGTGCTTATGCAGTCAGCTGCTAGTAGCATATATCTATTCTCCATAACATCAGATGTATTTTTAGTGGAAATCTTTAACTATTTCATTAGCTTTACGCTTCTGTACATTACACTTTTTTAATGTTATGTACCCATTTTGATACTACCGTCTTTCCCCTAAAGTAAAACATCCTCTGATTATAAGGCCTAGCTGCAATTTCATTCCTTCTCTGAATATAAGGCATCCTCCGAATATAAGACCTAGCCCCAAAGCCACACATCCCCAGCCGCAGAACACATCATATCCCGCCCCCCAGACTGTCTCTCCGCCCCCCTGTTTTAAGTGCCCCCCCCTTCCGACCCGTGTGGCCGCTCTGTCGCGCCTCCTTGTCTGGGTCTCTGCTCCCTGTGCACTGTGTCCCCCTCCCTTCCGACCCCTGTGGCCACTCTGTCCCGCCCCCTTGTCAGTGTCCCCAGCTCCCCGTGCACGCTAAATGTAATGGCAGCCAGCGTGTCTTAATGTAGCCATGCTGCCCGGAGATCTCTGGCGTCCTGTCTTCTTCCCTCTAGTAACCGGCGCTTGTGTAGATGACGTCATCTACACAAGCGCGGGTTACTAGAGGGAGCAGTGAGGACGCCAGCGATCTCCGGGCAGCATGGCTACAGTAAGACACGCTGGCTGCCATTACATTTAGCGTGCACGGGGAGCGGGGGACACCAACAAGGGGGCGGGACAGAGCGGCCACAGGGGTCGGAAGGGAGGGGGGACACAATGCACGGGGAGCGGGGGGCACCAACAAGGGGGCGGGACAAGGCCACAGGGGTCGGAAGGGAGGGGGGACACAATGCACAGGGAGCAGAGACCTAGACAAGGAGGCAGGACAGAGTGGCCACACGGGTCAGAAGGGAGGGGGACATAATGCAGGGGAGCAGTGACACAGGCTAGGGGGCTGGACAGTGCGGCTACACGGGTCAGGAGGGGGACACAATGCAGGGGAGCAGAGACACAGGCTAAGGGGCTGGAGCAGCCACACTGAGAACAGAAGGGGACACATCGTGCAGTGTGCAGGGATGACATGACAGGTGCCTGATTGGCACTGTGACATTACAATGAGCAGCAATAAGAGGTGGCCAGCATGGGACATATCATGCAGTACCAATATAAGACATCCCCTGAAAAAAAAAGCCCTAGCACACTTTTTGGATCAAAAATTAATATAAGACAATGGCCTCAATTCACTAAGATCATGCTGGAGATAATAAGGCAAGAGAAAACTTACCTCCACATAAGAGAGAGTTATCTTATCTCTTCATTCCTTAAGTTACCTCCTCTGTAGTTATTTTACCTCCTCTGTAGTTATTTTACCTCCTCTGTAGTTAATTTACCTCCTCTGTAGTTATTTTCACATGCAGTTAATAAACAGCCTGTCTTTAACTCTGGAGTTATTTTAAGGATTGAAGAGTTAACTTAAAGACAGAAGAGTTAACTTAAAGAGAATCTGTATTGTTAAAATCGCACAAAAGTAAACATACAAGTGTGTTAGGGGACATCTCCTATTACCCTCTGTCACAATTTCGCTGTGGTTAAAAACAGTTTTAAAAAGTTTGTTTATAAACAAACAAAATGGCCACCAAAACAGGAAGTAGGTTGATGTACAGTATGTCCACACATAGAAAATACATCCATACACAAGCAGGCTGTATACAGCCTTCCTTTTTAATCTCAAGAGATCATTTGTGTGTTTATTTCCCCATGCAGCTATCTTCCACTGAAGTGTCAGGCTGTTTCTTCCTGCAGAGTGCAGACAGCTCTGCCTGTATGTAATTCCTCAGTATGTGAAAGCCCAGCCAGCTCAGAGGAGGATTTATCCAGCTTGTAAAAGATAATAGAGAAGAGAGAAGCTGCACTAATCTAAATAACACACAGGCAGTGTGCAGAGAGGGGCCTGGAGGGGGGAGATGCATCACAGAACCACAACACTGAAGAACTTGGCAGCCTTCCAGACACAGGCTGACAAGTCTGACAAGAGAGACATAAGTTGATTTATTACAGAGATGGTGATAGTAGAACGTGCTGCAGTAAGCCAGAACACATTAGAATAGATTTTGGAACGTGTAGGATGGAAGAAAACCGGATGAAATTTTTGTTACGGAGTCTCTTTAAGGTTTGCCTGAGGTAAAATGTTTCCTGAATACTACATGCCTTATTACCATGGTAACAACTCCAGAAGAGTTATTAAAGACAGGAGAGAAGCTTAGTGAATTGAGGCCATTGTCCTATTTTCGGGGAAACACGGTAATACAATTTGGATATGCAAATGTTTAATTTGTTGATTAGGAACAATTCTCCTATCCTTTACATTTGGCTATATGTGGTTGAGAGTATGTCTGTCATGCAAAAGAAGCCCCAGGTTCTGCTTTCCAGCATGTGATGCTAGATCACAGAGTATGTAGTAAATTTTAACGACCTCAAGCAAAATTCTTAAAGAGGAACTCCAGTGAAAATAATGTAATAAAAAAGTGCTTCATTTTTACAGTAATTATATATAAATGATTTAGTCAGTGTTTGCCCATTGTAAAATCTTTCCTCAGCCTGATTTACATTCTGACATTTATCGCATGGTGACATTTTATTGCTGGCAGGTGATGTCAGTGGAAGGAGATTCTGCTTGTTTTTTTTGGCATTTGAAAACAG
Organism: Hyperolius riggenbachi; assembly: GCF_040937935.1. NCBI lineage: Eukaryota > Metazoa > Chordata > Amphibia > Anura > Hyperoliidae > Hyperolius > Hyperolius riggenbachi. Next base: position 220,260,500 of record NC_090648.1, read on the forward strand.
CTGTTATTTCCCACAATGCAACAAGGCTCTCACAGTGTGAACCATGGTCCTGACTTTACACTGTGGGAGGGGCATACTATCAGCCATCCAGAGCCCCATGATGATCCGTCTGTAAAAAGGTTAAGATTTCTCATGGGAAAAGGGGTATCAGCTACTGATTGGGATGAAGTTCAATTCTTGGTTACGGTTTCTCTTTAAGGTTGCTTGAGGTGAGAGCTCCATCTATATGGAAAGAGACAAGAACACCTGAAAGAATGCCAGTGCCAGATTTTTGTTTCACAAGCTCCATCTAATAATGGACTCTCTCACACATTTACCATCTTTCTCGTAGGAGGTAATTGCAGTTTGGGTGGGTTCATGCCATGTGCATTGCTGCATATGAACACACTGCAGTTGGGCGTGTTCACATCGCTGTATTGTAATTACTGAATCACATTATCCTTATCACTATCTACAGTGCCTTTTTGAACTTAACCACTTTACCCCCGCCCGTACGAATTTCTCCGTCCCTTTTTCCATCCTTTAATCCCCAGGGACGGAGAAATCCGTACTTTCCGCGCTCCCGCCGCTGCTCGTGCTCCCGCTCGCTGTAGCGCGCACTCCCGCTCGTAAACACGCCGCCCGCCGCTCACCCGGAGATCAATGAACGGGAAAATCCATTCCCGTTCGTTGATCTAAGCCCCACAATGATCCGCTGCTTTTCCGCTAAGCAGCGCGATCATTGTGAAAAAAAAAAACTTACCCAGCCTCCTAGTACTTCCTCCAAGCGTCCGGAAGGACGCTTGGAGGTCGCATTAAACAAAAAGTTACTGTTGCCATCTTGTGGCCAAATAGTAAAACTACACCCTATATCATTTTTCACATACAAATTCTTTACTTATACATGAAAAATTAACTCATTACCTCCCACACTCCCCATTTTTTTTTTGTAATTAAAAAAAATGAAAAATGTACAAGTAAAAAAAATACATAAATAGTTACCTTAGGGGCTGAACTTTTTATGTCAGGAGGGTACAACACTGTTACTTTATAAACTATGGGCTTGTAATGGGCTTGTAATTAGGGATGGACGCAAAACTGAAAAAAATGCACCTTTATTTCCAAATAAAATATTGGCGCCAAACATTGTGATAGGGACATAATTTAAACGGTTTTATAACCGGGACAAATGGGCAAATACATTTCATGGGTTTTAATTACAGTAGCATGCATTATTTAAAAACTATAATGGCCGAAAACTAAAAAATAATTAATTTTTTCCCACATTTTTCCTATTTTCCCATTAAAACATATTTAGAATAAAATAATTCTTGGCATAATGTCCCACCTAAAGAAAGCCTAATTGGTGGCAGAAAAAACAAGATATAGTTCATTTCATTGTGAAAAGTAATGATAAAGTTGTAGACGAATGAATGGAAGGAGCGCTGAAAGGTGAAAATTGCTCTGGTGCTCAAGGGGTAAAACCCCTCAGTGGTAAAGTGGTTAAAGCGGATCAGAAATGAAAAACTAACTATAACAAGTAACTTGTCTATATATCTTATCTAAAGTTTACACAGCAAATCTAGCTGCAAACAGCTTTAACCATTTACCGCCATCCTAACGTATTAAAACGTCATGCTTACCGCTATTAACAGCAACATGACGTTTTAATACGTCGCGCATTCCCGCCGCTGCTACCGCCGTGTGTCCGCCACTACCGCCGCCATTACCGTCGGGATCCCGTGCTGGGCGATTGGGGAAGAGGACCGAACAGTCCTCTACCCAATCGCAGTGCCTGGAGTGAATGGACGTGACCAGGGGCGTAACTAGAAATCACTGGGCCCCCCTGCGAAGATTTGGATGGGCCCCCCCCCCCCCATAGGTGCCAAATAATCGTAATGGGGCAGCGTTTCACTGTAAATTAATTGTAAAGTGGACAGCATTTTACCAGACAATCGTAATGTGGGCCAGAAAATCGTAATGTGGGCAGAGTTCACCAGAAAATCGTAATGTGGGCCTTTAGAAAATCATAATGTGGGCAGAGTTCACCAGAAAATCGTAACGTGAGCAGCAGTCATCAGAAAATTGTAACGTGGACAGCATTCACCAGACAATCGTAATGTGGGCAGCGTTCACCAGAATATCGTAATGTGGGACAGAAAATCGTAATGTGGGCAGAGTTCACCAGAAAATCGCAATGTGGGCAGCAGTCACCAGAAAATCGCCATGTGGGCAGCAGTCACCAGAAAATCGCAATGTGGGCATCAGTCACCAGAAAATCCTAATGTGGGCAGCAGTCACCAGAATATCGTAATGTGGGCAGCAGTCACCAGAAAATCCTAATGTGGGCAGCAGTCAGTCACCAGAATATCATAATGTGGGCAGCACACACCAGAAAATCCTAATGTGGGCAGCAGTCACCAGAAAATCCTTATGTGGGCAGCAGTCACCAGAAAATCGCAATGTGGGCAGCAGTCACCAGAAAATCGCAATGTGGGCAACAGTCACCAGAAAATCGCAATGTGGGCAGCAGTCACCAGAAAATCCTAATGTGGGCAGCATACACCAGAAAATCGTAATGTGGGCAGCAGACACCAGAAAATCGTAATGTGGGCAGCAGACACCTGAAAATCGCGAATGTGGGCAGCAGACACCTGAAAATCGTAATGTGGGCAGCAGACACCTGAAAATCGTAATGTGGGCAGCAGACACCTGAAAATCGCAATGTGGGCAGCAGTGACCAGAAAATCGCAATGTGGGCAGCAGTCACCAGAAAATCGTAATGTGGGCAGCAGACACCTGAAAATCGTAATGTGGGCAGCAGGCACCTGAAAATCGTAATGTGGGCAGCAGTCACCAGAAAATCGTAATGTGGGCAGCAGACACCTGAAAATCGTAATGTGGGCAGCAGGCACCTGAAAATCGTAATGTGGGCAGCAGTCACCAGAAAATCGTAATGTGGGCAGCAGACACCTGAAAATCGTAATGTGGGCAGCAGGCACCTGAAAATCGCAATGTGGGCAGCAGACACCTGAAAATCGCAATGTGGGCAGCAGTGACCAGAAAATCGCAATGTGGGCAGCAGTGACCAGAAAATCGTAATGTGGGCAGCAGACACCTGAAAATCGTAATGTGGGCAGCAGACACCTGAAAATCCCCCTGCAGAATTTCAATGTGTGTGGGCAGCGGGCAGCAGCGGGATACATACCTTCTTCCTTGCGTTCCATCGCCGCCTTCTCGCTCTAGCGGCTGACGTCACTTCCGCTTCCGGAAGTGACGTCAGCCGCTAGAGCGAGAAGGCGGCGATGGAACGCAAGGAAGAAGGTATGTATCCCGCCGCCGCTGCCCACACACATTCACTAGCTGGAGGGAAGCGCAGAGGGGAGAGCCCCGAGGTGAGGGAGAGGGGGGAACTTCCCCTCTCCCCGCCGACTGTGGGCAAGGCTTTCCCCTCATGCTGCCACCCCTCCAGCCCCCAAAAAACGGCCCCGTCCTATGAGTGTTCACTAGCGCCATCTTGTGGCCAAAAAGTATATTACACCTACAAAATACATACATTTTCAAGTATATACACATCATTAATAAAATTACACTTCCAACCCTCCCCCCCCAAAAAAAAAACACTTGTAACAAAAAAAAATCAGCTTAAAAAAAATAAATAAATAGTTGCCTTAGGGACTCAGCTTTTTTATTCTATATTTTATGGGGGAAAATTAATTTTAATTTATTACATAGGGGCTTGTAATTATGGCCAGAACAAACAGAAAAATAACCACTTATATTTCAAAATAATATACTGTCGCCATACATTGTGGTAGGGACATAATCTAAACGGTTTAATTATCGGGACCACTGGGCAAATAAAACGTGTTTGTTTTATCCACAGGAGAATGTTTAATTTTAAAACTATAAAGGCTGAACACTGAGAAATAATGATTTTTTTTTCTTTTTTTTCTGTTTTTCTCATTAAAATGCATTTAGAATAAAAAAATTCTTAGCAAAATGTACTATCCACAGAAAGCCTAATTGGTGGCGAAAAAAACGAGGTATAGATCATTTTCTTGTGATAAGTAGTAATAAAGTTATTAGGGAATAAAAGGGAGGAGCGCTGACAACTGAAAATTGCTCTGGTCCGTTAGGATAAAAACCCTTGGGGGTGAACTGGTTAATAGAATATGATTATTTCTTCCTGTGATACAATGACAGCAGCCATGTTGTTTGTAAACATTACACAGAGGCAGGCCTATCTGCATCTTGAGCAAAAAAACTAATCCCCCTCCTCCTCCCTCCTCTCCTCTGCCTCTGAAATCTCTGGCTAATAATACCTCCCCTCCTCCTGCCCAGACTGAGCTCCCATGAGCCCTTGCTACTGTCTGAAAGTGCCTTGGCTCTCTGAAAACCTGTGGGCGTGGCTTGTTTAGTTTATAGGGAATTAGAGTATTAAAACAAAAAGTATTTGGCTTGAGGAATGCCCTATAAACAATAGGAAAGAAACACAATTATGCAATGAGTAAAAGTTCATCTCGGATCCACTTTAACCTAACATTTCTCAAACAGGTAAAAGTCTGAAATACTTGTAATATTTACCTCAAAGTACAATTTAGAAAATTTGTTTTGGATAACATGGAAAAGGTTTATGTATTTTTAATCATACTCATTGTCCCCCTCAGGAACATTTTGCATAGTTTCCTGTCTTGAAAGGAAGCAGATAAATCTGTTCAACAGAAACTATTAAAACCTTTTTTGTTTTAACAGGGAAGGGTTAGAAGTTCCACAAAACTGACAGATCTGACAGATGTTGGACTAGTCCGTCTCCTCGTAGTAGATTCTCAGTATTACATATATTCTTTAACCAGTTCACCCCCAAGGGTTTTCACCCTAACGGACCAGAGCAATTTTCACCTGTCAGTGCTCCTCCCTTTTATTCCCTAATTACTTTATTACTACTTATCACAAGAAAATGATCTATACCTCGTTTTTTCGCCACCCATTAGGCTCTCTGTGGGTAGTACATTTTGCTAAAAATTATTTTAATCTAAATGCGTTTTAATGGGAAAAATAAGAAAATGATGGAAACAAATTCATTATTTCTCAGTTTTCGGTTATTATAGTTTTAAAATTAAACATTCTCCTGTGTGTTTTATTTACCCAGTTGTCCCGATTATTAAACCGTTTAAATTATGTCCCTATCACAATGTATGGCGACAAGATATTATTTTGAAATATAGGTGTTATTTTCTTTTTTTTTCTTTTTTGTCCCGTCCAATTCCAAGCCCCTATGTAGTAAAGTAATTTTCCCTTATAAAATATAGAGTCCCTAAGGCAACTATTTATGTATTTTTTGTTACTGATTTTTTTTTTTTTTTTTTACAATTTATTATTTTTTTTAGGGGGGGGGGGGGGGGGGGGCTTTGGTAATGTAAATTATTAATTTTATTAGTATTGTGCAAGTATGTGTGCCTGTATGTGTAATTTTACTTTTTGGCCACAAGATGGCACTAGTGGACACTTTCCCATCATAGGAAGTGTTCATTTTTTTTTTTACGTTTAACTACACGGTTACTGTTTCCGGTTTTATGAATGGACATGGCCGCAGATCGCAGTCACGTCCATTCATTCCAGGCTTTGCGATTGGGTTCTCTTCCCCAATCGTGAACGCGGAAACCTGACGGAAACTGCGGCGGGAGCGGCACCCACACATGCAGAGCGGCGGCGGGAACGCGCACTGTATTAAACTGTCAAGTTGCCGTTAACAGGCTAAAACATGACGTTTTAATACGCTTTTCTAAATAAAGAAATAACTAAGAATCCATCATCAGAAGATGAACTAATCCAAAACCTGTCAGATTTTCACTGCCAACTGTATGTGATGTGACAGCATCGTAGGAAAAAGGTACTTTATAGTGAATTTTACTATGGGAGAAATGTTCATTTATATGTATGTATTTTAGATCTTTCAATATTTTATTTTTTTTGCAATATGCTAGTTGTCCTTAAAGGGGAACTTCAGCCTACACAAACATATGGTCATTAAGTTACATTAGTTATGTTAACTAAAATAGATAGGTAATATAATCTCTTACCCACCCTGTTTTAAAAGAACAGGCAAATGTTTGTGATTTCATGGGTGCAGCCATCTTTTTCATGGGTGCAGTCATCTTTTTAGTTGAAAGGAGGTGACAGGGAACATGAGACAAAGTTCCAATTGTCCTTTGTCCTGATCACCCCTCCCAGCTGCATGTGCTAGGCTTCAAATCTCAAATTCAAAATGTAAAAATAAGAAAATTGCACCAAAACAGCAGAATGAGAACAACAACATCAGAAATCCCATCATGCTTTGCACAGCATCAGAAGAAAAATGCCTGGGCAGTTTTCTTCTGTGCAGCTAAAAATGATGCTTGGGTAAGAAAAACAAAGTTCTGATGCTGGAGGAAGCCCCAGGTAAGTGGATATGGATTTTTATTTTTTTTATCCCTCCCTGAACCTTCCCTTTAAAGAAACACCAAGCCTTTCAGTGCTGGTGAGTAGATTTTTAGTCTGAAGGTTCACTTTAAAGTGTACCCGAGGTGAAAATAAACTGATGAGATAAGCAATTGTATTTATCCTCCTACTCCTAAAAAAACTACTTTTTTTAGATATACCATAGTTGTATTTTATATTGAAACATTTACAAAGTAAATTAAATGTTTTGTTGCCTGTGCTCAGCGGAAGCCTAATAAGTGTCCCACAGTTAGAATAAAAAGAAACTCAATAGTTAATGGGCATGATTTACAAAGCTTTTTCAACAGTTATCTTCTGTTTTCACCTTATTTAGGTTACTTTTTTAAGTTCCCAAAGAGCAGAAATATAATATAATTAAGGTAAGAAAAGTAATATTGAAATGAAGTTTATCGGGATCAACTTACTTTGAGTAATTATTTTGCTTGTTAATTTATCAATTAGGTGATAAATAATTCATTTATGAGAAGTTTTGTGAATAGAGCCCAATGTACTGTATCTCCCTCTGCTCTCAGACATTGTATTCTGCTAGGAAAACTTTCATGGCTGTAATTAGCTTATCAGTGATGTTTACTACATTCCCAGCAAGGTATCGACAAGACAGAAGTCACTTCCATGCCTAGAAATTAAACTCTTTCAGGTACCAATATAATACAAAAAAAATATTGCAGTTTTAGAGCAGGTGCAGAGACGAGCAACAAAATTGATACGTGGGATGGAAGGTCTCACTTACCAAGAAAGGTTAGATAAACTGGGTTTATTTATTCCAGAGAAAAGACGCCTTCGAGGAGATCTAATTAACATGTATAAATACATCAGAGGGCAATATAATAGCTTGGCGGATGAGCTTTTTGTCCCTAGGCCTTCTCAAAGGACTAGAGGACATGATCTGCGCATGGAGGAAAAACGTTTTAGCCATTTATTTAGGAAAGGGTTCTTTACAGTAAGAGTGATTAAGATGTGGAATGCATTGCCACAGGAAGTCGTTATGGCAAACTCTATACCTGCATTTAAAGGGGGCTTAGATGCTTTCCTTGCGTTGAAAGACATCCATGGCTACAATTACTAGGTAATGCCTAATGATGTTGATCCAGGGATTTTATCTGATTGCCTTCTGGAGTCGGGAAGGAAATTTGGGGCTAATTGGGCCATGCCTTGTAAGGGTTTTTTCTCCTTCCTCTGGATCAACAGGGATATGTGAGGGAGCAGGCTGGAGTTGTACTTTGTACTGGTTGAACTCGATGGACGTATGTCTTTTTTCAACCAAAATAACTATGTAATTATGTAACAAGTAAAACAGCCTGGCTATTATTATATGTTTTTCACTGTACATACACGTGTTTATCTCATCATGTCACATGTCGCCTAGGGTACACTTTAAGTTCTCCATGGAGTAGTTTAAACAAGGTATTGGAAACATTCCTCAGAAATGTTAGTCCATATTGACATAATAGCATCACACAGATGCTGCAGAGTTGTCATCTGCACATTGTTAGAATTTAAGTATTATATGAATTCGTAGGCCTCAGTTACTTTAACTGAGTTTAGTTAAAAGACTGGATTTGCAGAATATACCTTCAAGGAGCATTTCTAGAAGCACTGAAGAACAGTGTGATTCGGACGGTACAAGGCTACGATGCATGGACAGGGAGGCAGTCTTGTTCTGTAAACATTGAGTGTTTTCATATTTCCTAAAGGTAAACATTGTTCTTTTTAGATTAAGAGTCAGGTCCCTGGAACTTTCCAGGCCATGCGCAGTAAAGACTGTGCTTGTCATGATATCACAGGGTCTTATCAGCCAATAGCAGGCGATGAGGTCTTGATCCATCCCTGCTCAGATGATGTCACATTAACTCTTTAGAGTAAGTATAAGAAGAGCTAACGAGCTCCCGGGGGGCTACTGCTGCTACTTCTGACTTCTGGCTGATGACTTCCACTTTCTACTCTTTTTGTAATGTCTTGTCATCTTATCTAACTGTATGCTGTATATAGGCCTAAGTGCAGCGTAGTGTAGATGTAACATAAGAGAAAGCCTTTTTGCCATTCTAAAGGAATGGACCAAGAGCCTGTAACGGAAAGAGGACTTAGTACAGACCAATTGCTTCACTGAGGTGTAAAGAACATGTAGAGATAAGCATCTGTATATCTGTTTACTGAATAAACTCCTGAAACTTTGATGACGTCTAAGAAGTTCTATCTCCTATGCTGTTGCTGTGATGAGAGTCGAGTTATCACACTTCCTGTGATATGGTGCCCAACGAAGGTGTAGTGTTGTTGCCCATAGCAACCAACAAAGATTTATTACAATCATCATGTTCCACCACATCCCAGTGGGGCTCTATTACATTGAGATCTGGTGATTGTGCAGGCCATTAAAGTACTGTATCCTCATTGTAATGTTCAAGTAACTAACCAGTTTCAGATTATGTGACCTTTGTGACATGGTGCATTATCCTTCTGGAAGTAGCCATCAGAAGATGGGCGTACTGGTTATATAGGGATAGAAAGGTCGTCTACTCTACTCAGGCAGGCGGTGGCATTTATATGATGGTCAATTGGTACTAAGGGGCCCAAAGTGTGCCAAGAAAATGCCCCCCACACCATTACACCACAACCACTAGTCTGAACTGTTGACAAAAGGCAGAATGGATCTATATTTTCACGTTGTTTATGCCAAATTCTAATTCTACTATCTAAATGTTGCAGCTAAAATCGAGACGTCCAGACAATGTTTTCTCAGTCTTATATTGTCCACTTTTTGGGAGCCTGTGCATATTGGTTCTTGAACTTGAAGGACAAGAGTGGCACTTGGTGCATTCTTCTGCTGCTGTAGCCCATCAGCTTTAAGGTTCAACATGTTGTATGTTCAGACATGGGATGCTGCATTCCTTGGTTGTAACCAGTGATTATTTAGGCTACTGTTGCATTTCAATCTTCTCAAACCAGTCTGCCCATTCGCCTCTGAACTATTCGTGCACAAAGCTGCCACTCACTGGATATTTTCTCTTTTTGGGACCATTGTCTGTAAACTCTGGAGATGGCTGTGAGAGAAAATCCCAGTAGATCAGCAGTTTCTGAAATACTAATAGCTCTTCTGGAACCAACATTTAAAGTCACTTAAATCTTTTTTCTTTGTCATGCTGGTGAATATTTGTGTCAGCCACCGAATGGAGAGGTGTATCTAATAAAGTGCCAATGAGTGGATATTTAGAGCCAACATTGCCAATCATTGCTGTACATACAAGAAACCTGTAACAACAACAAAAGCAAGAACATTTATAAAGCTCTTTTCTCCCATAGGATTCAGCACAGCAAGTGAATAGCATGCCTCGGTACAATAATTAGTGTCAGGATGGATTATGTCAATAATGAAAAGGATAAATGTCCATAAATGCCCTACTAAAAACAGGTGACCTTTCAGTTAAGATTTAAACATCTCCAGGGATGCAGCTGTGGTGACTGAGTGTGATAAGAAGTTCAAAAAGTTAGATGCAACATGACAGACAGCTCTGGTTCCAAAGGTTCTAAGGTGGACTCTGGAATAAGCCAAATTATTAGATCCTGTTGATCTGAGGTTGTGGGCTGTGGTGATGCTACAAAGCATTCGTAAGATAACCAGGGCCTAAATTATGTAAGAATTTCAATATTGATAGCCAAGCCTTGAAGAGGGTTTTTGGATTAATGGATGACCATCTGTGTTATTAAGCTGACTAGCAGGCAATGCAGATTCTTTTTTGGCAGACTAGTGAAGAGGGCATTGCAATAGTCCAGCTGTGAAGTGATGGAAGTACAAACTATGACTGGAAGAAATTTGATTGGGATGGGGAATATGAATTGTTTACATTTTGTACTGTTCCTTGAATGTAGTAAGATTTTTAGAACAGCAGAGATTTGATTGCTGTAGATTAATTTCACATTAGCTAATATAAACAGGTTACACACATCCTTGGAGCTATTTGAATTTGAATTCCCTACCCTAAGAGGTATTGATTGGGAGTGGACCTGTTTTGGGTCTATTACAAAGGTGTTGGGGTGGTATACCTTACAAAGATTAATGTGTTATCAGCTTTTTCACTTGGTATTTTACTGCTGGGTCAATAAAGTAATGGTGAGATGGTCTGATACTACTGACTTCATTTTGTACATTACATATTACAAGTCCTGTATGAAATATAAGAGCCATAACAGTGGCCTTTCTTGTTTGTAGAAAGGCTAACAGATTGAGAGTAGCCCAGTTCATTCATAGCATAAAGTAGTTTTGTTTTTTTCCTAGCTGCAAGGAGTGGGCATCTACCTGTGTACTAAAGTCTTATAGGATGATCACTCAGGGTTTTCTAGTGTTCCGTTAGATAGGAGTTCAGCCATTTATTTGAGAAAGGGGAAGAGCAGGATGAGAAATATGAGAGAAGAGCAAACATGAGGTATATGAGGGAAGAGCAAGATGAAGAATATGTTTATGTTAATCTCAGATGAGAGTTGGGCTGCTAGACGTTCAACGGATTTGGTGGAAATTACTGCAAAGAGCCTGAACCTATGCATGTGGTTCCTCACAGTATTATCTATATAAATAACAATACACACTGTCTTATGTCCTTCCCTTGCTTCTTAGAAAGAATATGGCTGGTCGAATTTCAGTAGAAATCAAGATTATTGTATAGTGACCCAGATTTATAATCATCAAGGAAACAGTTAACAAACAGTGTCATTTTTCCAGCTTATACAAGCCCATGACAAACAAGCCGGTATAAAAATACTTTTGGCTGCGCAAGGACACACAAATCAAGCAATGCTGTATTTTGACAAAAAAAAAATGTTGACCTAATTACCAGCATAATAGCTCACAATGACACTTGTCTTAGTAAAGAATAAACATGAAATAACTAGGGCAGAAGAAATAGGTTAAAATATTGGTACAAAATCTAGGTTAATTGGGCATTTTCTGGTAAACACTGTAATTAACCCTACAAAACGTAATAAGAAGCAGTCAGGACATTACACTATAGTTAATTGCAGGTGAAGGTGACAATTCAAGAGCACCATTGTTATGTCAGATGTGAAGATAGTGCTCTCGAAGTCCTCATATATTCTTTAGCCATTAGAGCTGGTACAAGAAGCCCTCACAGCATTTTCCTCAGAATTACATAAAATTTGCTTAGACAGCTAAGACTTATGTCAGTGACCCGTAAGAATGAAATTAATCTATGCTGCAAAACACATGCACAAATCCCCTGAACAAACACTTTAAATTGGAGGCCAAAGTAAAACACCACATTTCTTTATATTGAATCCTTGTTGAAGTTTCAGGAAACCTACTGCTAAAAAAGGATATGGATCTATAACAGTACAATTTTAGTACAATGTGCATTAAATGTGCAAATCTTTTTCAGAAAATACACCAATATAAAGTACGGTATATCCTCTTTTTCAACCCTTACAGCAAACTCGAACTGGTTCTAAAAACTAAAAATAAAATTTCTCCCATAAACTAAACCATCTCCCAATGCAATGCCTGCCTTTTTTGCTGATGAAATCCTAATCATGGTATATTTATTCAAATTTATTTATAAGAACACATCAGTGAAAGATATACAGGACCTTCCTTATTCAATTCAAGTTTTCTCCTAGGTGATAATTTCACACCTTATCAATCAAATGACTTTTAAGTAAGCAGGAAAATACTCTGAATAATTTTGACAGTACTATGTCACCTACTAAAGTCATTTTAAATAGAACATGAAAAATTATCTCCTAGAAGAAAACTTAAATATTGTGCATATTCAACTTTCATCAGTTTCAAGACAGATTTTTTTTAGCTGTAGAAATCTTTTTCCACACAACAAAGTAACATTGGAACAGTCTTATTACTAAGATATTATATACTATTCATACATCTGTGCCTGACGATTGGCTTTAAAGGTGCCTGAGATACTCAGGTTGTCAACATTCTTGACTCAAACAGAGGTATAAAGGAATGCCCTTTTAGCAGAGGTTTTAGACCCTGTGGTTTTTGGGCACCCTGCTCCCTTTCCCAAGATGTTGCTACTGTGAAACTTTCTCTTTCTCCCCATCACTCTGTTGGTTGGTCAGTGGCTTTCATTCATGTTGGGTCACACACCGTGTAATGTAGGACTTCCACCTCTCTTTACCAGACCCAAGCTCACATTAAGTCGTGGCACCTCTATTTTCACATACCAATTATTTCCTGTTATATGGCAGGCAGAGGATGAAGATGTACTTATTGGATGATACCTCAGGCACCATTTCAGTAGCAGAGCTCTGTATCAGTTCCTCACTCTGCTGTAGAAGAGCAACATGTTTGTTTCTATGAGTAGGGGATGAAAGACAACATGCAGATGAAAGACAACATGGAACAGTTTGGGGACAACGATACACATTCTAATGCTAGATTTTGAGCCAAGACTTCCCTGACTGGCTGCTGTGGCCACGTACCGTCTAGCATGTGTACAAAGCTTTAGTCCACGCATTTCAGTTGCATTCAGAGTTTTGTTTGAGTTATTGTGATTTCCAAACAGGGCCTATACTATTCAGCTGTTTTGGATTTGGAATGCTTTTGGGACGTGTTTCAATAAACATCAATGTACATTGAGCCTAAAAGTGAGTAAGAATTTCTTCTTAGGTTTTGATTTGAACACATACTTGTTTGTATGGAGTATTTATTATACAGCACCCAAATACTTTTATAATGTAATCTTCAGCTTAATGTGTGTGTGTGTGTGTGTGTGTGTGTGTGTGTGTGTGTGTGTGTGTGTGTGTGTGTGTGTGTGTGTGTGTGTGTTGTGTGTGTGTGTTAACTTGAATATCCATATGAAACAAGGAGACAGTTTAGGCCTTGTTCAGTTATATGTGAACAGGTTTGGTGAGCAGGCTGCAAAGTGCAGTACCCCATAGAAACTACTTTTAAGACTTGTATGCTGTTCCAACTGCTCTTAACAAATAAAAGATAAAATCTAGTTTCTCTGTACACATTATCAATAAACTTCAATCTGCCATATGAAATAAGGTTATGATGATATTGGTTATTTTGCTTGGGTGTGAATTTATAATACTTAAGATCAGGATGGTCTTAACCCTCTGGGGGATAATCCCGAGCTGAGCTCGGGGTAAGCCGCCACAGAGGATTTCTCAGGCCCTGGTGGGCCGATTTGCATAATTTTTGTTGTTGCACGCAGCTAGCACTTTGCTAGCTGCGTGAATATACCGATCGCCGCCGCTCCGCGCTGATTCGCCGCTACCCGCCGTACCGCGCAGCTCCCCCCCCCAAGACCCCGTGCACAGCCTGGCCAGTCAGTGCCAGGCAGCGCTGAGGGGTGGATCGGGACTCCCTCTGACGTCACGACGTCGTTGACGTCGATGACGTCATCCCGATCGTCGCCATGGTGACGGGGGAAGCCAAACAGGAAATCCCGTTCTGAACGGGATTTCCTGTTTGCTTTGATTGCCGGAGGCGATCGGAGGGGGTGGGGGGATACCGCTGTACAGCGGCTATCATGTAGCGAGCCCTGGGCTCGCTACATGATTTACAAAATAAAAAAAATTAAAAAATAGTGCTGCGCCACCTCCTGGGCGATATAATTGTATCCCCCAGGAGGTTAAAGAACAGTTATGCAAACCACTAATATTGAAGTCTCTATTAGTTAAACAAACTGTGAGATAGAAAAAAAGGAGGGGTATGACCTGATTGAGTACAAACTACTTTTTATTTAAAAAAATACAAAACTTTATTTACCATCTATTCATTGCTAAAACATAAAAGATAAAATTCCACCATGGTATCCATCCCCCGTAACAACCAAGTCTGTTCCTCCAAGTCTCTATTAGGCTTCTGAATCGGGTGTATTTTGTTCCACACAGATTGCATATAATTGACCCTACAAGGAACCCATTGTGCTTCCAAGGCTGCAATGTCCAAGGAACCTATGTACCACATTTGGTATACCTGTCCAAGAGTCTCGCGAATATGGGGAAGAGTCTGTACTTTAATAAATAATTTACCAAACATATCCCAATGGACCCTAAGATTTTTCTACTGCTGTTAAAGCCAGATTCTATCCGCCATGCCCGATACAAATTGACTCAGTTTATTGTTATGGCCATAAAAACCCACATAGCAGCTAACTGAAACTCCCCATGTTTCTCATATCTGCAAATGATTGACAAGATCAACCTTACAATGACATGTGAGCGCATCAACATTATAATTTATGACAGGACTCTTCATTTTCACAAGGTGTGGGACACTTGAACATCTAGGGTGCTTTCCTGGCGAGCTCAATCTCAATTAGACCTTTAATACCGTTCAACATTCAACTAGGACACTAATCTATCACCTTTGATGCCTAATATTTAATGTACCCTTGTGACATCACTATGAAAGTCTTCAGCTAAGTTGGCACTATTTTGATTGTTTCTATTTGCTAACTGTACTTGATTGTATTTCTCTGATGTTGTTACATGTATGTTATTATATTTTTTTGCATAATCTCTGCAGCCTATGTTGGGCCTGTAGAGTGTTTGCATATATATTTTTTATGTGAAAACTCACACTCTGTGTCTAATAAAAGTTTTTGAAACTAAAGAACAGTCATTCTTAATCTTCTAAATACCATATGCCATTTAAACAAAGACACGCTACTGAAAAATATATGCCAGACAGTTTATGCTGGATCCATGTTTAGCTGCTGGCTTCCTTTTTGGTAAACTATCCCCTGGGCAAATTTTACTACATTACCAAATAAACGTTGAGTACTGTAAATACGCACAGACTTCCAAGTGTATTCAGGTACATATTTAACAGCCAGCTTAGCTCAAAGTAGCTGGAATGTGAGCAGTTGCAATCTAAAAAAAGCCTCTCAATCAGCTCCTAGCAGTTCAGGAAATAGAGCTGTACGACAGAGCAGAACAATACACAAATTCCTCATACTGCTGGGTAAACAGCAGCTGAAATCAGCATCGAAGTTCTCCTCTACTTGCATAGATACCCTGAACCTAGCCACTTTACTAACTGTCAGATCAATTGCAATTTTCAGATATAAAAATAAGAACATTTAGCAGATTCCAAATTAAAAGAAAATAACGTATTTTGCACATTTATGGAGATAATAGTAGACAAAAGGTAGCAGGGCCAGATTTACCATAAGGCACTGTAGGCACGTGCTTACAGGCACCTGATGGTGGAAAGGCGGCTCATTCTCCTCCCCGAGCGTCTTCCTTCTTCCCTATGCAGAGTCCTGATGAAACTGTCAATTAGGGGTTACTCACCCTGCTCTTGGCATTCCACTGACGAGATCTCCCTTTAATCAGGGGCAACTCTAGCTACTTACCAAACTGAGGTTCCACTAGCTACCTATTGCTAAGGGCACCTGTAGGTACATAATATTGAGGGTACTTCTGGCTACCTAACACTAAGGGTACCTGTAGCTAGCTATGATGGGCAAGAGACGTAAGGGAGAAGTGACAGCTGGGCCAGTCAGCACACTTGCAATGCAGATCAGTGGGGGTTTGTAGGTTTATGGTGGGCAAAGTCTTAAGGTGCCAGGACATCTGTGCCTATAGGCTCCTGTGAATTAAATCTGGGTCTGAAAGGAAGTGTATAGTATAGTATAGTATAGTATAGTATAGTATAGTATAGTATCGTATAGTATAATATCTCATAGTGGGAGCGTTAATTTATATCAAACAGCGGAAAGTAACATGGCATCATAAAATGTATAAAACTTAAGTCCAATCATGAACTGTAAGTTAATGTCTGGTACTGTATTAGGAAGGTAAATTGGCATGGAGAACTGTCCTTCTCCTTAATCTTTGATGTGTCTGTCTTCATGCTTAAAGATAACCCGAGACGTAAACAAAATAAAGAACTACATACTTACATAAAGAGAGGAAAGCCTCTGGATCCTCCAGAGGCTTCCCATGCTGTCCTGTGGTCCTTTGCCACTGCCTGGGACCCTCCTTAACATCAAGGCTGCACTCCTCTTGTGGCACAAGCTTGGGCAATGCTGCACCTGCACAAGAATGTCCACGCCTGCGTAGTAGTGCGGAGCTGCATGGTACCACAAAAATTGGAGGACAACTTGCATTCATCAGGATGGAAGCTGCACATGGTAAATACTTGTATCTCCCCACATGATAAGGATGCAAAGCACAAGGCTAGAGAGCGGGAGGAACCAACACACAGAACTTTGAAAGGCTGGATAGACAAGTGTAAGACAAACCAAATGAGGGCAAATTCCTTAATGCCAGAAGAGTGCTGTGTTTGCAAAAATAGGGATCATCTACAAATTAAAAAGCAGATGAGTGAGCCAGGAGAAGGTATTAGCATGTGATCCATCCAGGGCTGTGGAGTCTGAGGTGGAGCAATTTTTAGATACCTGGAGTCGGAGTCGGTGCATTTTCTCCAGGTACCCAAAAATGACTCCAACCCTTAATGAAGTTAAACTGTAATTAACATAGAAAATATGATAAAATGTTCTATTTCCCAGATAATAGTCATCATAAATAATTTATATATACAGTAATAGCTGTGCTTAGTCACAAAAATGAAACCAATTAAAAAATAGTTACTTGTGCTGCTTCAATAAAGCAGCAACAGTATTTTTAAAGTCAGACTCAGATATACATATCTGATTGTGACTGTACAGTATATATGATGTGTACACAGGAATCTTTTATATATTATATATATATATATGTGCACAATAACATCTATGCTGTAAGAATAAAGCCTGATGTGTAGCTGTGTCACTAATAGAGATGGTCAATGAGATGGAAAAAATTCTGCGTTGATGCTGATTTATGCAAATGTATGCACTTCCTTTGCTCATTAAATCAAATAATTTGATATGTTGTTAAAATCTGGTTTGGTGACTACGAATTAAAGGGTACCTGATATGGATGAAAAGAAAAGTTTTATACATAACTGGGGCTTCCTCCAGCCCCCTTCAGACTAATCCAGTCGCTGTCCTCCTCCGCCACCTGGATCTTCTGCTATGAATCTCGGTAATTCAGCCAGTGAGCGCAGTCGGCAAGCGTGTCACTCCCACAGCCAGGAACATTCTGCACCCGCGCAATAGTGCTGCGCAGGTGTAGTACGCTCCAACCGGTGTGTGCATGAGCACTACGCCCGACTGGCTCAAGTACTTGGACCCATAGCAGAAGATCCAGGTGGCAGAGGAGGACAGCGAGGGACTGATTGGCCTGAAGGGGGCTGGAAGAAGCCCCAGGTATGTATAAAACTTTAATTTCATCTGTCTCAGGTTTACTTTGTTACACAGTAGTACTATACTCTACATATGCACTCCCCACAGAGCTGCAGGGAATGCACTGAGAATGTTGTGCACATTGAACACAGAGGTGTTGTCTATCACCCAGAAATCTGGTTCAGATTATACATGAAGAATGTGTAACAGAGGAAGAATAGCCTCATTCTCCAGCAGAGTACCTGCACATCACTCTTACATGTACCCACAGTTATATTGCCTAGGGCCAGATAAATGTTCTTTGTTCCTGTCTTCTACAAGTACTCTTACCAAGGACTAGTTTTAGTCTATGACTAAAAGTATTAGAGGCAGAAGATCAGCCGGCTAGCCAGGTAACTGGTATTGTTTAAAAGGGAATAAATATGGCAGCCTCCATATCCCTCTCACTTCAGTCATAGTTTTAAATTCCTAAGCGTTGGCAGTTAGGAGATGTATTTCATGTTACATACTTTCAATCAACAAAATTGTAATATGCAAATTAGAGGAGTCGGAGTAGAGGAGTCGGAGTTGGAGTCGGTGGAATCCTAACCTGAGGAGTCGGGATCGGTGTATTTTTGTACCGGCTCCACAGCCCTGGATCCATCACTGAGGATGTCACTTGTCACATAACTGAGGAAAAGGTTGATTGAGTTTTCAGGGCAAAGACTGGGCTGAAAGATATGAAAGAGTGAGCTGACAGGGAAAGGCATAGCGAGGTGGTGGAGAAAATCGGGAGGTAACATAATGATACATGAATGTCGAGAGAGACTTTCTTCAAAATAGGATACATGTCTGTGTATTTAAAAGTAAAAGGGTAAGGACTCGTTCACATCTGCTGCGCTGAAAAACGTGTTAAAGCGCATGGTAAAAAACGCATGCGCTTGTGCGCGCTTTAGTCCGCGTTTCTATGCGTTGCGCTGCGCTTCTTTAAAGCACGTTTTGCTTACTGTAGCAGCAGCAGTTGTCAATAAAACTTTGTTTTTGTATGTAAATGTATTTTTTTCTGCAATTAGGGGTAAAAAACGCATGCGCTTATATGCGCTTGTACGCGCTTCTATGCGCTAAAAAAGCGGACCCATTCACTTGCATTGCTGTGCGCTTTACAGCTCAGCGCACAGAAATGCATGCAACACTACGTTTCTGTAACGCTGCTCAGCGCAGCGCATAGATGTGAACCAGCTACATTTAGTTACATGGAAAAATGAATACCTTGCTGATCGCACAGGGCAGTACGCTGTGGAAAGCGCACAGAAACGGCCCTGATGTGAACGAGGCCTAAAGGAAAATAAATATATGCAAGATGGCCTTCACACCTTATGCCACTAGCTTCTGCTGGTGATCTGGCTTGGACCCCAGCTCGTTTAAACATATGAGCTGGGATTGCCTGCTTATACAGGCCTTTTGGTCAGAAGTACTTTCGTTTATGCAAGATAAACTTAATTTGCCATTAGTTTTGTCCTTAAAAATATGTCTATTGTGACTGGTTGAGGTGTTCCCTTTTAATAAGCATAGAAAACTGTTAATAAGACTTCTCCTCTTCTAAAAAAACCTATTGCTTTGGAATGAAAGAGGAATACTGTAACCTCATTTCCAGTTTGGACCAGGCTAATCAACCAGGCCCTCCCTCTATCCTGAGAAAAGCGTGGTGCTCACCCCAAATTTCACAAGGTCTGGTATCCCTGGCTTAAATGTACTGAATCAGGCTCATCCAATCTTGATATTACGCCTAGAATAATTGATTCTCTCTGAAATATTTCATGCTTTGAACTTTCCAGTGGTCTTCACCTCAGGCATGGTTGTATTACTGTACAAATATCCCTGACATGCCTTTTCTGTTTGTATGATTTATTTACCTATATGGTTCTGTTCCATTCCCTGCCCTGATCTTTGTGAACTCCATTTTGTATATGTTTTCTCTATACACAATGCTATTTGTACCTCAGCAACTTTGTATATCATTATGCCCTTTGATTGATGTCAGCTGTAATCGATATAAGCCTCTCACTGTCATGTTTTTTGTGGTTTTCCATTGTTGTTGTGTTGTTTCTTTGTAAAATCAATAAAAAGACGTTAAAAAAAATGCAAGATGGCCAAATTAGTACTATACAGGAGAATTCTGCTGAAGTTTAGTTTACTGGTTAATAGTTAACAGATTTACTTTGCTTGATAACATTGACTTCAGTATGTATCGCCATGTTTTCCTTACTTGCTGGTCATCAAATTGGTTTGTTTAATACATTCTAAAGGGAGCCAAGCTTGTCACAAACCATGTACAGCTATTTCCTGCCTGCTATTGACTTGGACTGTCTTGGATTTCCACTATCCACCAGTAGGTGGTCTTTCACTATTGCAAAATATTGTCCTTGTTTCTGTAAACTGTGGCCATTCCTTGATTACCTGTCTACTAGTAATCGTGATAAAGGTGCCATTTCATCATTCAGCAATGAACAAATCACAGTCTGGATTGTTACATTAAATATAAGTAGGCACAGGTAAACACAGCGCTCACACTCAAATATTCAGTCTGAGACAAAAAAAACTGTTAATACTAAGAATGTATATAAAAGTCTGTTCCAGTGTCTGCAGCAATACAAACTATTTCCTGGAAATACACATATACCCCTTGCTTTAGACTAAATGCATCATATGCAATCCTCAGAGGTGCAAATTATTTTCAAGTGGATCCAAGATAAACTTTTACTCAATGCATAATTGTGTTCCTTTCATATAGTTTATAGGGCATTCCTCAAGCCAAATACTTTTTTGTTTTTGCTTTAATACTCCAATTTCCTATAAACTAAACAAGCCTCGCCCACAGCTGTTCAGAGTGCCTTGGCATTTTCAGACAGTAGCAAGGGCTTTTGGGAGCTAAGTCTGGGCAGGAGGAGGGGGAGGTGTTAGTAGCCAGAGATTTCAGAGGCAGAAGGGAGGAGGAGGGGGGATTAGGGTTTCACAGGCTGAGTGCTGGAGATGCAGATCAGCTTGCCTGTATGTAATATTTACAAACAACATGGCTGCTGTCATTGTATCACAGGAAGAAATAATCATATTCCGTTGAAGCTGTTTGCAGCTAGAGTTGCTGTGTAAACTGTCTAAACATTAGATAAGATATATAGACAAAATACTTGTTATATTTAGTTTTTTTATCTCAGATCCGCTTTAAGCCGCATACACCTTATAAACAGTCTTCAAAGGCTATTGACAGGCGGAGCGTTCTTGCTAGATGCGTGCGTCATCAATGAAATCTTTCAAAAGCTAGAATCAACGCTCCTCCGGAGCGTCAACGCAGTATGCCAGAGAGGCATTGGGGTAGCCTATATCACAGGAGCTCTGAGGGGCCTTGAATGGCCGCAGCATTTGGTGAGTCCCTAAATGAAGGGGGAAGGCGATGTGCAGGGCAATTTCACACCCTTTAGCAGCCAATTTATTTAGAGGCTTGCACATGCTCCAGGCCAATTTATTTTAGCACATTTTTATTTCTTATTTGTTACATTTGTTTGCTACTAAATAGTACTGCTGTCATGTGAATGTATGGCTACTAGTCACTAGGAAGCAGTGTGAGACAATAATAGAGGACTTTAGCTTTCAGTTTTTTGTATTTTCTGTTAGCAGGGAGAGATCAAAGCATTCAAAGAATTTACAGCACAACCAGTTCTGCCAACTGAGGTGCCAGTGCACTTCTCTCAAACAAGATAACTATTAAAGCTGCTAATGATTTAAAATATATTTTTAGCACTCTGAAATGTTGTGCCAGATTGTTTTTACATTGTTTATACTGGACACAATGTAATTGAGTGATTAACAACAGATAATAAAAAGTACCAAAAGTAGGTGAAAAGGTACTGCAAAAATTATTCAGAATATTTTCTTGTTTGCTGGTGTTATGAATGCATATGGGAAATACCTGTGAAGTGGAAAAGGTTGAAGACAGAGCTTAGGGCAGGTTTGATGGAAGAGGAAAGATGAGAGGGAATAGGATCAAGGAGGCAGGTAGTGGGACAGGATTTAAAGAGGAACTCCAGTGAAAATAATGTAATAAAAAAGTGCTTCATTTTTACAATAATTATGTATAAATGATTTAGTCAGTGTTTGCTCATTGTAAAATCTTTAGTCTCCCCGATTTACATTCTGACATTTATTACATGGTGACATTTTTACAGTGGGCAGGTTATGTACCGTATTTTTCGCCGTATAAAACGCTCCGGCATATAAGACGCACCCAGATTTAGAAGGCAAAAATCAGGAAAGAAAGAAAAAACTAAACCTTGGTGCGTCTATGATGCAGGGGCATCTTATGGACTTTTCACCCCCCAGTTACTCTACATACTATTACACTGACCACATAAGGGGACAGTGTAATGATTGCCTATTCCCATGTTGCCTGCCTGTGTTCCCCTATGTGGTCAGTGTAGGGATTAGCTGTTCCTGTGTCCCCCTGTGCCTGCTGTTTCCCCCTGTGCCTGTCATGTCCTCCTGTGCCAACCATACCCTTCTGTGCCAGCCATGTTACCCTGTGGCAGCCATGTCCCCCTGTCAGTCTCCCCCTGTGCAAGCCATGTCCCCGTCAGTGTCCCTGTGCCAGGCATGTCCCCCTGTGCCAGCCATGTCCCCCTGTCAGTGTCCCTGTGTGTTATGATCATGTCTGCAGCGTTTACTGCTGGCCGCAGTGGTATTGTAACCCAAGCAGTTCTGATGTCATTACATGCATTTTCTTGCATAGTTTGGTTTGCACTTAAACTAGTTGCTGATTCCATCTGCAGTCACTCTGAAATTAATGACTGTTTAACATGCTCTTGTGTAAACAAACATTGTCTGCTGCAGTGGAGGGGCAGTCCCTTTCCTGCAGGCTGCATATCATTGTCTGCCTTTTCCTGCTATCAGCCTGTGATTAATTACCATTCACTTGTGTGGGAATCTGCAGGTCTGCTCCCATTGGATGACCTCAGTATAAAGAACTGCTTCCTGCAATGTCTCATGGGCTACCATAGTCTCAGATTCTATCTGTTACTCTGCTCGTGCCCCACCTCGTTCCTGGTCCGTGTGGACTGCGCTGACTCCTGCGAAGGGGTCAGCGAGTCCTCCTAGTTCTGCTCTTGTTCTAGAAATTGTTACTTGCTTGTCTTGTGTCATATATTGGTTCATCGCCAATATATACGCATACTTGCGCATTTTGTTATTTTCCTTGTATTTGTGTTACGTTGATATATCAGTGTCGCTGATATATACGTACACGAACTGTTTATATCCTGTGTTCCGTTAGTCAGCGTTCCAGCACGCTGAGCTAGTTATCCTGTTCCTGGTCCTGTTTGTGGATTGCGTTCATCTCTGCGAAGAGATAGCGAATCCTTCTGAGTCCTGTTCCCTGTATTACTCCAGTCTTAGTCAGAGTTCCTGCTTATGTCATATATCGGTTCATTGCCGATATATACATATGTTAGTCAGACGTTACGAATAGTTTCATTGATAGCTGTAATTGTAATACGCTAGGAAAACATACTTATTGTGTATTTATCTGTGTTACGTTCATCTATCTTGATCCTGCTATTTCCTGTCTCTCCTGTCCTGTCTTTGTGAGGCATTGGCTGCCTCATTCCAGTCTGTCTGGTTTTGGACGCTTGCTGTCGCTAAGTAATCGCTAGCTAGCAAGCGTTCATTCTGTCTACCTGTCCTGATCTCCTCAGTCCTGGTTTATGCGCTCAGCGCTACTTTGCGCTGAGACGTTATTACGAAAGTGTTGTGGCTGTTCGGATCTGCACCAGCTCTGTGCACCACAATCTCCTATTGGAGTCATTCCTCTCCTCCACTAAACTGGGGATATCCTGATCCCTTGTGCTGGTGTGTGTACCTCCTTCACGTCAGCTTATGTGTTGTATGCTGACTGTGGAGATTACACCTCCAAGCTTAACACTGTGACAGCCATGTCCCCCTGTCAGTATCCCTGTGGCAGCCATGCCCCCCTGTCAGTGTCCCTGTGCCAGCCATGTCCCCCTGTCAGTGTCCCTGTGGCAGCCATGCCCCCCTGTCAGTGTCCCTGTGCCAGCCATGCCCCCTGTCAGTGTCCCTGTGCCAGCCATGTCCCCCTGTCTGTGTCCCGGTGCCAGCCATGTCCCCCTGTTAGTGTCCTCCTGCCAGCCATTTCCCCCTGTCAGTGTCCCCCTGTGCCGTCCGTGTCCCGCTGTGCCGGCCATGTCCCCCTGTCCATATCCCCCTGTGCCAGCAGCGTAATTACAGTATATACGTTACCTGCTCCTGACGCCGCGCTCCTGGCTCCAGTCCTGCTTCGCGATTCTCTTCTGCCATCCACCGATGCGGGATCCTCTTCTCCCATCTACCGCTGTTGCAGCCGCCGAACATCGCTGGCCGGTGAGTCCTAATTAGCCGCGCGGTGATTACGCAATCAGACCACGTGCGCCGGGGTCACGCATGCGTGACCCCGCATGCGTGACCCCGGCGCACGTGTGCTGATTGCGTAATCACCGCGCGGCTAATTAGGACTCACCGGCCAGCGATGTTCGGCGGCTGCAACAGCGGTAGATGGGAGAAGAGGATCCCGAAGCAGGACTGGAGCCAGGAGCGCGGCGGCTGTAGCAGCAGGCATCGGTGGATGGCAGAAGAGGATCGCGAAGCAGGACTGGAGCCAGGAGCGCGGCGGCAGGAGCAGGTAACGTATATACCGCTTCCCTGCGCACCTCTGCATAACAAAATCTGTACCTTCGCCGCATAAGACGCACCCACTTATCCCCAACAATTTTGGGGAAGAAAAAGTGCGTCTTATACGGCGAAAAATACGGTAGCTGCTCCTAGCTGTTTTGGCTGTTGGAGACAGCTGTAAACAGCTATTTCCTGTCTGTGAACCTTGTTACATTGTGGCAAACTGTCAAAAGTACCGCAGTCCTCAGAGCTTCTTGTGGGAGGGGCTTCACCACAATATCAGTCATACAGCGCCCCCTGATGGTCTGTTTGTGAAAAGCAATAGATTTCTCATGTAAAAGAGGGTATCAGCTACTGATTGGGATAAAGTTAAATTCTTGGTTGGAGTTTCTCTTTAAAGATGAAAGAGGAGAGGGTGTGTCCAATTAATTTGGAGAAGACAGTTAAGGGGGAGGTGAGATTTGCCGTATATCTTTGAAGAATGAGACCAAGTACATGGCTGAAATGCAGGTAGTAGGAGGGGAAGGCTGGAGTAGGGCGTTGAAAGACATCCAAATCTGTTTGGGATTGTGGAGCAGTAAGGAGATGGGAGAGGAGAAGTATAATTGTTAGGCCACTGAAATAACCTTTCTGAGTTTATATACAGCCTCTTCCAGCTACATACAAGCTACCTTGTTTAAGTAGTTAATGTGCTCAGTAAGCAAGAACTGATTGTAGGCTCAGTGATAGCTGACCATGAACCTGGATCAGCAAAACTAAAGACAGGAGTTAGTGGTTTGATGTGTAAAGCTGCTAGCTACAGGTCAGAAAAAGAAGTAAAGTAAGCAAGAGATGCAGGGAGGCTTGAAGAGCCTGGTCTTGGGTAAAAGGTCAAGGTTCCAGTTATTTCTGCATATGTGTGTTCTGCGTTGGGTTTGTGGTCAGACAAGATGGAGTAAGGGTACTAGCTATCCGTAGAGGGAAGAAAATTGCCTATCAACAATTTATAAGAAAAACAGTGCGGTGGTATGACTCTCCAGAGGGCATATTCTTAGTAGCAACAATCAGACCAGAACAGGGCAAAATGAGAACGATAAAATCATTAGTTTTATTTTAAAGCTATACACACAAATATACCTTACAACCAACAGGTAAATATACCTGTCAGTCAGAACAGATTGGGTTGATAGAAAAAAGGTAGATATGAAAAGGAAACAGAATGTCTTATAATACAAGGAAAGTCCAAGATAGTCAATTGCCATGCGGCCAGATGCCTTTGTGAGACTTAACCACCCTGGCGTTCTATTAAGATCGCCAGGGCGGCTGCATGAGGGTTTTTTGTAAATAAAAAAAAAACTATTTCATGCAGCCAACTGAAAGTTGGCTGCATGAAAGCCCACTAGATGGCGCTCCGGAGGCGTTCTTCCGATCGCCTCCGGCGGCCAAAATTAACACGGAAGGCCGCAATGAGCAGCCTTCCGTGTTTGGCTTCTCCTGTCGCCATGGCGACGAGCGGAGTGACGTCATGGACGTCAGCCGACGTCCTGACGTCCGCCGCCTCCGATCCAGCCCTCAGCGCTGGCCGGAACTATTTGTTCCGGCTGTGCAGGGCTCAGGCGGCTGGGGGGACCCTCTTTCGCCGCTGCTCGCGGCGGATCGCCGCAGAGCGGCGGCGATCGGGCAGCACACGCGGCTGGCAAAGTGCCGGCTGCGTGTGCTGCTCTTTATTTCGTCAAAATCGGCCCAGCAGGGCCTGAGCGGCAGCCATCGGCGGTGATGGACGAGCTGAGCTCGTCCATACCGCTAAGATGGTTAATCCAAGTTGGTGATTTGCCAGTGCCCAGCTGGCCGTTGATTGGTGGTATTTTGACATCAGATTAAAGTACAGGACCCTGAGCTCCTGAGCTCTTCCATGGTTATACCCTTCATTCAGTAAGTAGGAGTGAGGGCAGGGATCACACACCCCTTGGGATCTGAGCTGAGCCATCCCCTTCTCATTGAGACAGAAAATATAACTAAACTATGGAATGTGCTCCATCTCCAAATACTTACATGTTAGGACAAATCTACTAACATTTCTGGGTCTGCCAGGATTTATCAAAAACAGTGATATCAAACATGAGTAAGCATTACTAGAAAGACAAAACAAATGGGCAAGCACCATCCATATTATCATGGAATCTAAGTAAATAGGTAGATAGATGAGGAGTGTGCAGAAAGGAACCATAAACCTACAACATTACAAGAACCAGAAGTTCCCTGAAAAAACCGCACCACTCAACTCAGAGGTACAAATTTATGACATCTTTATTCAGTACACAAAACCATAAAAACAATTAAGATCAACATCAAGGAGCACTCCGCACAAATGTATAATCATATAGTAAGTAACAATCAACTCACAAACGTCCTGCGATATTAACATTGTATATATGTATATAATATGTACTCACACCATTGTGAGATATGAATGGTTAAATAAATACATAAATGATTCCCCGGATGATCAGGTACAGCCCCTCAACTAATAAAGTGCAAATGCATATAGTGTATAAAAGGACTGACAAGTCCTGTATAAACAATAAAGATGGAGGATCAATGTAAAAAACCTCCACGTAAACAGTGTGTGAAAGATCTGCAGCCGTGAATGTGAGAGATGAAAACCACTACGTGGAAAAAATACCCCCAAGGAAGAGGGGAGTGAAAAAAGTGTCTGGAGGCTGTAGCTTACCGGGTGGCAGAGCGGTGAGATGGCAAAGAGGAGAGCGCCCCCGTGATAGGCCTCTAGGGAAGATTCCTTCCTTTTTATAGTTCTCTAAACTATGGGTATTCCACCACAGTCTCACATATTCAGCATGTGCCCCTTTTACATCATTGCACAATTTCCTAAAGTCAGGTGGAAATCTTGGGTCCTCATCCACTGGATGGCCACCAAAAATCTCATTCAACTGTGAGTTCCAACCTCTTTCCAGGCGATTTAATGTCTCCATGTTCTATAAATTCCGAATGCCAACAATCCGTGACTATAAACACCACTGCAAATCTCGAAAGTATTCAAGGATGTGCTATAGCCCTAGAAAAACCAAGCAGAGGTGAAGCATTACTAGAAAGACAAAACAAATGGGCAAGCACCATCCATATTATCATGGAATCTAAGTAAATAGGTAGATAGATGAGGAGTGTGCAGAAAGGAACCATAAACCTACAACATTACAAGAACCAGAAGTTCCCTGAAAAAACCGCACCACTCAACTCAGAGGTACAAATTTATGACATCTTTATTCAGTACACAAAACCATAAAAACAATTAAGATCAACATCAAGGAGCACTCCGCACAAATGTATAATCATATAGTAAGTAACAATTGTGACAATCCAGCCCCGCGGTCCCGTCGAGATCTGCTCCCGTTAGCGTACGCAGGAAGTACGGGCGCAGACGGACAACGAGACCGGTTGCTGGATCGTCAGAGGGAAGAAAGAAAAGGGCGACAGAGCGTGCCAATCCCGTCTAATCTGCTCCCGTTAGCATACGCAGGAAGTACGGTGAACAGACTGACAATAAAGATTGGTCGCGCAGCTGCCGACAATATGTAATGGGACAAACATCCCCAATCCCGTATTACTAGGCCACTGTTGCCATGCAGGTCGCATGCACTAGAGGCTGCTGGAGGCAAATTCACTGTGTGCGTAGTAAACGGTTAAGATTGGTTGGAGGTGCCCATACATGTATAATTTTGATTGTATATACAATCTGTAAACTAAAAATATCGATTTCGCGCTGGAAATCGGATAAATACACTGCCACCACTGTCTGATTGGATGAATGGAGCAGACAGTCTCCAACTAGGGCGAAGAGACCCCAACGCTATCATAAGACGGTAGCCAGCCCAATCACGTTCAACACGCTCAAGTCACCGTTCGGGGAATAATCACTTCCGACGGCTTAAAGACTGTGAGCAATGTGACGTTAAAGAAAGGTTACTGGGTCCCTATATGATGCAATCTCGAATTGTATTTACAATCGAGAAACGAAAGTTATCGATTTCGCACAGGAAATCTGGTACTAGCTAATCCTAGAAGGAAGAAACGGTTATTTACAACCTAGCTAGCAAATCAACAATCATAAGCAAATCATAAAACAATGCGGTAGTATGACTGACTCTTCAGAGGGCAGATTCGTTATAGCAGCAATCAGATGACCAGAACAGGCACAAGACTGAACGATAAAATCGTTAGTTTATTTCTAAACTACATACACACAGCTTATTTTAGAATAGATTGATTGGACAGAGAGAAGAGAGGAAGAGAAACAGAATGAACAGAATGTCTGATTATATACAGTTCAAATACCGTTATTGGTAGTCCATGCGGCAATCGCAAGTCTTTGGCGAAAGTCCCAAAATGGCGGTTGCCATGCGGCCAACAGGCCTTTGTTAGAATTTCCAAGATGGAGGTTGGCCCGTGTCCCTGCGGGCTGCCAGGATGTTACTCGGCATCAGATTGAAAGTAAAGGACACTGAACTTTTGTGTCATGTCAGTTTTGTTCCTCCCTGTAAGTGGGGGGAGTTATGACACGTACAAGTCCAGCCTTGTGCAATTTGAATAAGGCAGTGCCCCCTTAGGCAGGGAGAAGTTTGGGCCAATTCATATTTTGCCCGCTCTCGGCATGCCCGTGGGTAATATCAGGAAACCGAATAAATATTCATAGTCAGCACAAGTAGTTGAATCCGTTAATACCAAACACGAGGAGTCTGGATCGCTAATAGCACCGTCCCTCACTTTCACCTTACTGGCACTGGTTCTGAAAGCTCTAGAGGGCTGAAAATCTCTCAGGACCAGTGTCATGTGGAATCTAATAAATTCCGTGAATTTGAGGGGACTGCGATCTTGGGAACACCAGAAATATTACCAAATTGTGTCTATTTATTAAATACAGTTTCTACAGTTCTGTTGAATCCTTGGGTGCCGCCAGATGGCGTGATAAGGATCATTCCTGTCTCCTTTCAACTCAGGCCACAAGGCAGCTATCTTGGACTCATGCTGGGTCGGGGCCGATCAGGCTGGAGAAAGCTACCATTTATGAGCTTCTGTCAACTGATATCTATCCTTCACCTGATGGATGAGGTCATAAACACCTCAGGGAGTCCCCTGTGCTGGCCGAATCTTCCAACAGGAGGCTAATTAACTGGCCATGAAAAGATTTCTCCAGCCCTTTGGTGAAGGGAAAAAAAAAGTGTATTTAGACCAAAAACTGTCAGTTTGGTGGGTTTGCGCAGAACTAGCGTTGGTAGCTCCATGACGCATTCGATATGTCATCGACGGCGTCACATCTCCCCCCTTTACAAGATTGGGGAAGGAGCGGTTAGCAGGACCTTGACTGAAGCAATACCAACTTGTTACTTGGGCTCAGTACAGCGGGAAAGCCCATCAGCATTCTGATGCCGGCTTCCCGGTTTGTGCTGGATGGTGAAATCGTACTGCTGGAGCGCTAAGCTCCAGCGGAGGAGTTTCCCGTTGGTACCAGCAGTCCGCTTCAGCCAGCTGAGGGGGTTGTGGTCAGTGATAACCGTAAAGGATCGCCCATATAGGTACGATTGCAACTTTTGGAGGGCCCACACTATCGCTAAACACTCCTTCTCGGTTGTGGAGTAGGCGGCCTCCCTAGGAAGTAGCTTCCTGCTCAGGTATAGGACAGGATGCTCATTCCCGGTTGCGTCTACCTGACTAAGTACGGCGCCCAGACCGTGGTCAGAGGCGTCCGTTTGAACAATGAACGGGCGGGAGAAGTCGGGAGCTTGGAGGACAGGAGCGCTAGCCAGCGCCTCCTTCAAGGCCCGAAATGCCTGCTCTAGTGCTGGGTTCCACGTGACCTTGTTGGGTTGTTTTTTACCTGTTGCATCAGTCAGTGGTTTAGCCAAAGTACTATAGGACGGAACAAACTTCCTATAGTACCCCGCTGTTCCCAGAAAGGCTTGGATTTGTTTTTTGTTGGTAGGTTGAGGCCATGCCACAATGGCGTCGACCTTCCCTATCTGGGGTTTCAGGGTCTGACTGCCCACTCTGTGCCCTAGGTAGTGAACCTCAGTCATGGCAATCTGACATTTGTTGGGCTTAACGGTCAGATTGGCAGCGGACAGCCTTCCCAGCACCTGTGACAAATGGTCAAAGTGCTCTTCCCAGGTGGGGCTGAATACAGCGATGTCATCGAGGTAGGCTACTGCGTAACCTTGTATTCCTTCCAGCAGTTCGTTCATGGCCCGCTGAAAGGTGGCTGGCGCATTCTTCATCCCAAAGGGCATACGAGTAAACTCATAGAGCCCAAAAGGGGTGATGAATGCCGATTTCGCTCTCGCCTCGGGCGCAAGCGGAATTTGCCAGTATCCACGGCTCAAATCCATGATTGTCAGATAGCTGGCGGAAGCCAGTTGATCCAGCAATTCATCGATTCGTGGCATGGGGTATGCGTCCGTTGTGGTGATGTCATTCAGTCTCCGATAGTCAACACAGAACCGTGTTGTTTTGTCCTTTTTGGGGACTAAGACAACCGGGGCGGCCCATGGGCTAGCGGATTTCTGGATGACCCCCAGTTGCAGCATCTCCTCAATCTCTCGCTTTATCTCGGCTTGTACTTCTGGTGAGGTGCGATAGGGGCCCTGCCGTAGGGGCGGGTGGGTCCCTGTGTCAACTCGGTGAGCCGCTAGGTTGGTTTGGCCAGGGAGTCCTGAGAAGGTGGCGCTGTGCGCACTCAGGAGGGCAGTGAGCTGGCATCGCTGTGGGTACGAGAGGTGGGGGTTGATGTCCCAATCCTCCGCCACTTCTCGTAGCTCTGCTAACAGGTCTATCAAGGGATCCGGCTCTTCTGGCTCTAGCTGGCTACACACGGCCATTACATATTGTTCTCGCTCCTCATGTGCTTTTAACATGTTCACATGGAACAGTTTCTGACGTTTACCTCCCAGGCCTACTAGGTAGGTGACTGGGTTTACCTGTTTCAGAATGGTGTACGGCCCCTCCCATGCGGCCTGCAATTTGTTGTGCCTGACAGGGAGTAGGGCGTAAACCTTCTGGTCGACCTTGTATGACCGATCCCTCGCATGCTGGTCATACCAGGCCTTTTGTTTGGCCTGTGCCCTGGACAGATTTTCCGTCATGAGGGCTACCAGGGACTCCATTTTGTCCCGAAATTTTAGGACATACTCCACCACGGAGACTTCTGAGGGGTCATCTTTCCCCTCCCAAGTCTCCCGAATCAGTTTTAATGGCCCTCGGACGTCTCGGCCATAGAGGAGCTCAAAAGGTGAAAACCCAGTGGACTCCTGTGGCACTTCTCGGTAGGCGAACAGCAAATGAGGCAAGTGCCTCTCCCAGTCCTTCCCCTGCGATTCTACGAAGGTTGCCAGCATTTGTTTCAACGTTCCATTGAATCGTTCACACAAACCGTTGGTTTGAGGGTGATAGGGACTGGAAGTGGTGTGCTTGATCTGCATTTGCTCACAGAGGGCTTCCATTAGCTCTGACATGAAGCAGGAGCCCTGATCGGAGATCATTTCGGCGGGAAACCCCACTCGCGAGAAGACCCCGATTAAGGCATCTGCTACGGTGGCAGACCTAAGAGAAGACAGTGCTACCGCCTCAGGATAACGGGTGGCGTAGTCCACAACCGTTAGAATGTAGCGCTTGCCAGAGGTGCTAGGAATGGGTAGAGGCCCAATTATATCCACTGCCACCCTCTGGAAGGGCTCAGTGATGACAGGCAGTGGCTGCAAAGGAACTTTGCGGGTGCCCCCGGCCTTCTTAACCCTCTGGCAAGTGGAACATGATCGGCAGTATTTGGCTATGTCCTTCCCCATCGCGGGCCAGAAAAAATGGTTCTGCACACGGGTTTGGGTCTTTTTGGTACCCAAATGTCCTGCTAAGGGAATGTCGTGAGCTATGCGGAGTACCTGCGCACGAAATTCCCTAGGGACTATCAGCTGGCGGGTGTTCCCACCCGCATCACCTGGGATAGGCTGCACCGGTTCGCAGTACAGTCTATCGTTTTCCCAGTATACTTTGTACGGAGTGCTCTCATCTGGAGGCTGGCCGGCTCGGGCCCTAAGCGGTTCCAGACTGGGATCACTCCTCAGGGCCTGCACGAAGGCAGTGCCACAGGTCTCCTCCAGCTGACCGGTGATGTAAGAAGTCAGCTGCGGAGAGTTACCCTCACTGCTGGGGTCAGATGTTATTGGAGGGACAGTTGGGACTGCCTCTCCCGCATCACCTGAGCCCAGGTTACTGGCGACACTGGGAGTATCTGCCAGCTGAGTTGTACCATCAGCATCACAAACATTAGGATTGTATGACACGATTTCCTTTTCTTGATTGTCATCCGCCTGAAGGTCAGAGCAGCCAGAGGGGGTCCCTGCTGTCGGCTCTGAGTTCAGGTGGCTGGCCATAGCACGTGTAATGGCCAGAACAGAGACAGAATCAGGCATAGCACAATTATTGACATTGACACATGCATCTGGGTCATCAGTGATAGGTACAGGCATAGTAAAAAGACATTCAGTCGCTTGTACATTTAAGTCTGATACCTCGCGCCTAGATGCGGTCGGTATGGTAGAAATAGCAGGTAAAGGGTTCCCCTCACCCTGTTTTCCTAAAGGTTGGTACAGTACCTGGTTGTCAGGGAGTCCGGCTTGGGTCACCTGCGGGTCCGCAGGGTATTCATAGTGGCAAACAAGTGTGCCCAAATCAGTGCCAAGCACTGTGGCCATGGGAAGATCATCTAGAACCCCAACCACTCGCTTTTGACACCCCACACCCCAATCGATGGTGACTTGGGCTTGGACCACGTTGGTTCGAGTACCTCCGATGCCTGTCAGGGTGAGGTACTTCCCTGGGAGAATATCCTCTTCCGAAACAAGATGTGAGCGGACAAGAGTGACATCTGCGCCGGTGTCTCGAAGTCCGACGACAGTCTGGCCATTCACCGTGACCGGCTGGTGGTTCTGGGAGATGCGGTGTACCTCGGATCCTCCAACCAGCAGTGCAGTAGACGAAGCAGGTGCGGATGGGTTGGCCCCTCTAGGCCTTGATGTCGCTGCGGTGCTAGCCGCCTGGCTAGGTTGCTGGGCTGGCTTGCCTGCGTAGCAAGTTTGCTTGGTGTGGCCAGGCCGTTGACAGCGCTCGCACCAGGGCTTGGCCCACTCCCGGTTCGCAGGGCCAGCGGGCCTGCTTTCTCTCCAGTTCTGGGACATAGCTCTGTCCTTGTCAGGGGCTGGAGGTTTGCGGCTGTCAGGTACCAGGGTTTTGCGAGAGTCTGGTACCGCAGGCCTGCGAGTGTCCGGTACCCGGGTCGCGACATACATGTCGGCCAGCTCAACGGCTTCTTTTGCGGACTTAGGCTTTCGCTCCAACACAAACTGTCTCACGTCTGTAGCGCAGACAGCAAGGAACTGGTCGTGGAGCATCAAATCCACAATAGCATCATAAGTCTTCTCTTCCAGAACTCGGAGCCATTGATGCAGCGTGGTGCTTAAACGGCTATACACGTCTGCGTGAGAGTCTGCGGATCCTTTCTGGATCAGGCGGAATTTTTTCCGGTAGACCTCTGGCGTGAGCTGGAACTTAGCGAGAATGGCCTTCTTGATAGCCTGGTAGTCGCTGTCCTGGTCTGTGGGTAGCTCCGCAAAAGCATCCAAGGCTTTACCAGTGAGCTGAGGTGTCAAGTGGAGTGCCCACTGAGCCTCAGGGATGCGGAACTGGCGGCATGCTCTTTCAAACGAGCGTAGATACAAGTCAATGTCCCCATTTTTCTCCATAACAGGAAACTTGGCTTTAGGGATTGCAGGTAGAGGAGTGCCTCCTGCAGCAGGAGTGTTAGGAGGAGCAGGTCTCGCCTGGGCAAGTTCTAGTGCATGCCTGTGCTGCCGCTCCTCTTGCTCACGTTGGAACCGACGCTGTCGCTCCTCGTTCTCCACCTGGAACTGGCGCTCCTCTCTCAGGAACTGCCGCTGTCGTTCTGCTTCCTGGAGCTGTGCTCTTTGTAACTCCCAGTATGCAGGTACATCTGCTCCGCTCAGTCCTGGTAACAACTGCTGGCTCATATGGCCCAAGGCAGTAAAGTTCAGTCCAGAGCTGCTTGTTCCTGGCTGTAGGTTAGCCGAAGCTGGGAGCATGGCGTGATCCTCCTGGGTATCCACATCACTCGGAGCTGAAGTAGCAACATCAGCACTCACAGAGCTCATGGTGCTGGGCGACTGTGTACGAGGGGGTGGCGAGGCTTCCTGTAGGGAATCGGAAACTTCCATCGCCTGGCCGTTCCTCTCCGTCAAGGCTTGGAGCAGCTGTGTACGGTTGCGGTTCCAAGCGGTGATGCCGCGCGACTCGCACAGTGTTCGCAAGTCAGAGACAGGCCAATTCTGGTAATCCAGAACTGAATCAGACATTCAGAAGAGAAGAGTATAAGAAAGAGTAGGATACAGCAAAGAAAAAGTTAAGAAATGTAGACCAATCTATTCGCTATCAATGTGTACCGTTTTGTGCCCAGAACTTCGGTTCTGCAAGACAGGATACTTAGCGACCACTGTCTTATTATTCTGGTTGCAAAGACTGAGTTTGTCAGATCTTTGCGCTCTGATTTCCCAAAAGCTGGCTATGCCTGGTTTTGGGGTGTGCTATCACCACCACTGCCAACCAATGTGACAATCCAGCCCCGCGGTCCCGTCGAGATCTGCTCCCGTTAGCGTACGCAGGAAGTACGGGCGCAGACGGACAACGAGACCGGTTGCTGGATCGTCAGAGGGAAGAAAGAAAAGGGCGACAGAGCGTGCCAATCCCGTCTAATCTGCTCCCGTTAGCATACGCAGGAAGTACGGTGAACAGACTGACAATAAAGATTGGTCGCGCAGCTGCCGACAATATGTAATGGGACAAACATCCCCAATCCCGTATTACTAGGCCACTGTTGCCATGCAGGTCGCATGCACTAGAGGCTGCTGGAGGCAAATTCACTGTGTGCGTAGTAAACGGTTAAGATTGGTTGGAGGTGCCCATACATGTATAATTTTGATTGTATATACAATCTGTAAACTAAAAATATCGATTTCGCGCTGGAAATCGGATAAATACACTGCCACCACTGTCTGATTGGATGAATGGAGCAGACAGTCTCCAACTAGGGCGAAGAGACCCCAACGCTATCATAAGACGGTAGCCAGCCCAATCACGTTCAACACGCTCAAGTCACCGTTCGGGGAATAATCACTTCCGACGGCTTAAAGACTGTGAGCAATGTGACGTTAAAGAAAGGTTACTGGGTCCCTATATGATGCAATCTCGAATTGTATTTACAATCGAGAAACGAAAGTTATCGATTTCGCACAGGAAATCTGGTACTAGCTAATCCTAGAAGGAAGAAACGGTTATTTACAACCTAGCTAGCAAATCAACAATCATAAGCAAATCATAAAACAATGCGGTAGTATGACTGACTCTTCAGAGGGCAGATTCGTTATAGCAGCAATCAGATGACCAGAACAGGCACAAGACTGAACGATAAAATCGTTAGTTTATTTCTAAACTACATACACACAGCTTATTTTAGAATAGATTGATTGGACAGAGAGAAGAGAGGAAGAGAAACAGAATGAACAGAATGTCTGATTATATACAGTTCAAATACCGTTATTGGTAGTCCATGCGGCAATCGCAAGTCTTTGGCGAAAGTCCCAAAATGGCGGTTGCCATGCGGCCAACAGGCCTTTGTTAGAATTTCCAAGATGGAGGTTGGCCCGTGTCCCTGCGGGCTGCCAGGATGTTACTCGGCATCAGATTGAAAGTAAAGGACACTGAACTTTTGTGTCATGTCAGTTTTGTTCCTCCCTGTAAGTGGGGGGAGTTATGACACGTACAAGTCCAGCCTTGTGCAATTTGAATAAGGCAGTGCCCCCTTAGGCAGGGAGAAGTTTGGGCCAATTCATATTTTGCCCGCTCTCGGCATGCCCGTGGGTAATATCAGGAAACCGAATAAATATTCATAGTCAGCACAAGTAGTTGAATCCGTTAATACCAAACACGAGGAGTCTGGATCGCTAATAGCACCGTCCCTCACTTTCACCTTACTGGCACTGGTTCTGAAAGCTCTAGAGGGCTGAAAATCTCTCAGGACCAGTGTCATGTGGAATCTAATAAATTCCGTGAATTTGAGGGGACTGCGATCTTGGGAACACCAGAAATATTACCAAATTGTGTCTATTTATTAAATACAGTTTCTACAGTTCTGTTGAATCCTTGGGTGCCGCCAGATGGCGTGATAAGGATCATTCCTGTCTCCTTTCAACTCAGGCCACAAGGCAGCTATCTTGGACTCATGCTGGGTCGGGGCCGATCAGGCTGGAGAAAGCTACCATTTATGAGCTTCTGTCAACTGATATCTATCCTTCACCTGATGGATGAGGTCATAAACACCTCAGGGGGTCCCCTGTGCTGGCCGAATCTTCCAACAGGAGGCTAATTAACTGGCCATGAAAAGATTTCTCCAGCCCTTTGGTGAAGGGAAAAAAAAAGTGTATTTAGACCAAAAACTGTCAGTTTGGTGGGTTTGCGCAGAACTAGCGTTGGTAGCTCCATGACGCATTCGATATGTCATCGACGGCGTCACAACAATCAACTCACAAACATCCTGCGATATTAACATTGTATATATGTATATAATATGTACTCACACCATTGTGAGATATGAATGGTTAAATAAATACATAAATGATTCCCCGGATGATCAGGTACAGCCCCTCAACTAATAAAGTGCAAATGCATATAGTGTATAAAAGGACTGACAAGTCCTGTATAAACAATAAAGATGGAGGATCAATGTAAAAAACCTCCACGTAAACAGTGTGTGAAAGATCTGCAGCCGTGAATGTGAGAGATGAAAACCACTACGTGGAAAAAATACCCCCAAGGAAGAGGGGAGTGAAAAAAGTGTCTGGAGGCTGTAGCTTACCGGGTGGCAGAGCGGTGAGATGGCAAAGAGGAGAGCGCCCCCGTGATAGGCCTCTAGGGAAGATTCCTTCCTTTTTATAGTTCTCTAAACTATGGGTATTCCACCACAGTCTCACATATTCAGCATGTGCCCCTTTTACATCATTGCACAATTTCCTAAAGTCAGGTGGAAATCTTAGGTCCTCATCCACTGGATGGCCACCAAAAATCTCATTCAACTGTGAGTTCCAACCTCTTTCCAGGCGATTTAATGTCTCCATGTTCTATAAATTCCGAATGCCAACAATCCGTGACTATAAACACCACTGCAAATCTCGAAAGTATTCAAGGATGTGCTATAGCCCTAGAAAAACCAAGCAGAGGTCAAGCATTACTAGAAAGACAAAACAAATGGGCAAGCACCATCCATATTATCATGGAATCTAAGTAAATAGGTAGATAGATGAGGAGTGTGCAGAAAGGAACCATAAACCTACAACATTACAAGAACCAGAAGTTCCCTGAAAAAACCGCACCACTCAACTCAGAGGTACAAATTTATGACATCTTTATTCAGTACACAAAACCATAAAAACAATTAAGATCAACATCAAGGAGCACTCCGCACAAATGTATAATCATATAGTAAGTAACAATCAACTCACAAACGTCCTGCGATATTAACATTGTATATATGTATATAATATGTACTCACACCATTGTGAGATATGAATGGTTAAATAAATACATAAATGATTCCCCGGATGATCAGGTACAGCCCCTCAACTAATAAAGTGCAAATGCATATAGTGTATAAAAGGACTGACAAGTCCTGTATAAACAATAAAGATGGAGGATCAATGTAAAAAACCTCCACGTAAACAGTGTGTGAAAGATCTGCAGCCGTGAATGTGAGAGATGAAAACCACTACGTGGAAAAAATACCCCCAAGGAAAAGGGGAGTGAAAAAAGTGTCTGGAGGCTGTAGCTTACCGGGTGGCAGAGCGGTGAGATGGCAAAGAGGAGAGCGCCCCCGTGATAGGCCTCTAGGGAAGATTCCTTCCTTTTTATAGTTCTCTAAACTATGGGTATTCCACCACAGTCTCACATATTCAGCATGTGCCCCTTTTACATCATTGCACAATTTCCTAAAGTCAGGTGGACGTTTGTGAGTTGATTGTTACTTACTATATGATTATACATTTGTGCGGAGTGCTCCTTGATGTTGATCTTAATTGTTTTTATGGTTTTGTGTACTGAATAAAGATGTCATAAATTTGTACCTCTGAGTTGAGTGGTGCGGTTTTTTCAGGGAACTTCTGGTTCTTGTAATGTTGTAGGTTTATGGTTCCTTTCTGCACACTCCTCATCTATCTACCTATTTACTTAGATTCCATGATAATATGGATGGTGCTTGCCCATTTGTTTTGTCTTTCTAGTAATGCTTGACCTCTGCTTGGTTTTTCTAGGGCTATAGCACATCCTTGAATACTTTCGAGATTTGCAGTGGTGTTTATAGTCACGGATTGTTGGCATTCGGAATTTATAGAACATGGAGACATTAAATCGCCTGGAAAGAGGTTGGAACTCACAGTTGAATGAGATTTTTGGTGGCCATCCAGTGGATGAGGACCCAAGATTTCCACCTGACTTTAGGAAATTGTGCAATGATGTAAAAGGGGCACATGCTGAATATGTGAGACTGTGGTGGAATACCCATAGTTTAGAGAACTATAAAAAGGAAGGAATCTTCCCTAGAGGCCTATCACGGGGGCGCTCTCCTCTTTGCCATCTCACCGCTCTGCCACCCGGTAAGCTACAGCCTCCAGACACTTTTTTCACTCCCCTCTTCCTTGGGGGTATTTTTTCCACGTAGTGGTTTTCATCTCTCACATTCACGGCTGCAGATCTTTCACACACTGTTTACGTGGAGGTTTTTTACATTGATCCTCCATCTTTATTGTTTATACAGGACTTGTCAGTCCTTTTATACACTATATGCATTTGCACTTTATTAGTTGAGGGGCTGTACCTGATCATCCGGGGAATCATTTATGTATTTATTTAACCATTCATATCTCACAATGGTGTGAGTACATATTATATACATATATACAATGTTAATATCGCAGGACGTTTGTGAGTTGATTGTTACTTACTATATGATTATACATTTGTGCAGAGTGCTCCTTGATGTTGATCTTAATTGTTTTTATGGTTTTGTGTACTGAATAAAGATGTCATAAATTTGTACCTCTGAGTTGAGTGGTGCGGTTTTTTCAGGGAACTTCTGGTTCTTGTAATGATATCAAGCATGAGTAAGCTGAGGTGAATTGTGACCCCAAAATGCATATCTCTGCTTTGGCAGGGCTTACTGGAAACATCCAATTGTGTGGTTTGTTCCGAATTTCGTAATAAGTGGGTTGTAATGGCTGACGCCATTTTGGAAAGTGATATTTATGACAAAAGATTGAATTCACATTTGTGAGGTCTAGGAAAGGTTTACTGTAAGGTCACTTTCTTTTGGTAGAAACCAACTGTGTTATAAGCATTTCTCAGCTTCCTTTTGAAGGTCTTTGTGTCAAAGCTGGAGACCACTCTGCTCTGCTAGACTCGCTTTATGAGGTTCTGTCGAAGCAAAAGCCAGATTTATGGCATCGTCACACAGCAGGGTGCTGTGCTTTTCCAGGAAGCCTAATAAGGGACCAGGGCTGAATTAGTTCCTTCTAGACCTTTAATGTAATGAAAGCTTCAGCTACTAGCAGGGAAAGATTTGCTAACATGACACAGCATTTGAAATGTGCTCTGCTGACTCAAATGACGCATTTACAGTTTTCTCGGGGACTGCGTAGGCGTCACAGACAGTTGTTCCAACAAGACGTATTTTTTGTTTATGTATGTGTTTATTTATGTCTGTGGCACCCAAATACTCCAAATAATAGCTTGCCCAATGTTAGAATTTAAGTATGATATGCTTGAATTCGTAGGCCTCAGTTACTTTAACTGAGGTTAGTTAAAAGACTTGACTTGAAGAGAGTCTCCCTTTAAGGAGTATTTCTAGAAGCACTGTGGAACAGGGTCCGGTGTCTCACCCAAGGACTGAGTGCTTATCTGTCCATGATGTACAGACTGCCAGGCATCTTTACTGTAAACATCGAGTGTTTTCATATTTCCTAAAGGTAAACAATAGCCAGGGGACATTTTCCCTCCTTTCTGGGTAATAAGGGAGAAAATGCTATATTTGGCTTGTCCCCTAGGAGCAGGCGCAGATAGGGTCATCCATCACATGCTATTATCAGCCAATTGTATGCGATGGGTACTAGATCATCCCTGCGGGATGATGTCACATTTAACTCTTTAGAGGTTCGTATAAGAATAGTCAACATGGGCTCCCGAGGGCACTGCTCTCTACTTCTG
This sequence comes from Hyperolius riggenbachi, assembly GCF_040937935.1. Lineage (NCBI taxonomy): Eukaryota > Metazoa > Chordata > Amphibia > Anura > Hyperoliidae > Hyperolius > Hyperolius riggenbachi. The sequence continues at coordinate 220,301,242 of NC_090648.1, forward strand.
CTGACTTCCTTCTTGCAACTTTCCGTAACTGTATGCTGTATATATGCCTAAGTGCAACTAGCATAGATGTAACAAAGAGAAAGCCGCCTGATCTAGTCACTAGGGATAGATCATGTCTGCATGGAACGCATAACATTCTACAAACCGTTTGCTTTGCCGAGGTAACGAAGATATAAGATTGCTACTGAACACATCTGTATATTTGTTTTACAAATAAACTCTTGAACTTTGACGACGTCCAAGAAGTTCTATCTCCTATGTTGTTTGCTGTGATGAGTGTCGAGTTATCACACTTCCGGTGATATGGTGCCGAACGAAGGTGTAGTGTTGTTGCCAATAGCAACCAACAAATATTTATTGCACCCAAATTTCAGGTAAATCAGTATTCTTATTTGCACAACATCACTGGGTGAAATTTTAATATTTTAATATCCATCTGAATGATCAAATGTCAGGAACCTCAATGTCAGTATTTCTAAACTACATACAGCAAAGTGTCTGGAAATGAGCCGGTAAAACATGCTGTGAGAGGTGAAAGGGTTGCCATGTTATCTGGTTCAATAAAAAATAAATATTCTGTAAACAGCCTTTTCAGTACTATTAGTACTATGCTCCTTTGATATCCTGTTGATTAATTGTGGGTTATTCTAGGTAGTAGTTCTAAAGGGATGCCAGAACGCTCCTGTTGATATGATAAAAAGCTCCATGGAGGGTGCCTAATATTTGCAGAATCCATATCAGGGAACAGAATCACATGTTAACTTAAGTGATTCTCGATTATTCCACTACAACCCTCAAAGGACTGCAGAAAAAAATATGAATTTCCAAGGTTATATTTGTGGATAGATTTGATTTGCCTGGGGGTTTCTTACGAGAGCATTACAATTGTAATTAACGCAATTTCATTGATAAAACATCCACTGTATGCTTAATTCTCCAGAAACAAAGTACCGGTACTGCTCACATGGGCTTTCCTACGGTATCTTGGTATTGCTGCATTTATTGGATGAATACTTAACAGAAGGTGTGCTTATACAAATGTTTGTTTTCACCGTTGCCTTTGTTTGCTGATGCAACATGTTTAGAAAATATTTATTTTACAGCAGGTGTTGGCACTACATACAGTAAATAATAATAATAATAATAATAGAATAAAAGCTCATGGCACAAGTCATTTAGTACTTGACATAACTCTGTCTAGACTGAACTTAGCTTTCCCAACAGATCGATGGGTCGAAGTGATATTTTCCAACATCTGATCTATTCCTGATCGATAATGGGATTGATTTTCAGATCACCACTGCAGAAATTCAATCCTGTTATCAATTGCAGATTAGACATGTCGAATATGATCATTACGACCTGTCGATCTGACAGGAAATTGTGTGTACCTAGCATTAGACATCAGAGTGGTCAGTTCTGCAGACATCCAATCACTATCAAGGCATTCTATTAGCCAGCATGTTCATAACCCAATTGCTTCGCTGGATGTTCCCCCTTGTTGCCTATCAGGGGGCAAAAGGAGAAATCCAGCAACAGGCAGTATACTGTGTACTAGCAGTGCCAATTTATCATGGAAGGAGAAGAGGATATCAACTAAACTTGAAATTATTTTTAATCAGACTAATTGTTAACACACCTATAAAGATCTGCAGACGTGGCATCACTTATTTGATGTCATAGCTTTATTTGTTGGGTGATACACTAAGCAACAAAGTTAAAGGGCCCACTATAGGCATAAATGCTTTATAAGGTCTGTGTAGGCATTCAGATGCAGAGCTTGTTGTTCTCTGTGTAAAAGCTCCTTGGCTAGATGAGATGTTGTCAAATAAATCATAATTGAACTATGTGGCTTGGAGCCCAGATACTAGCCACTTCCTGCACCACAGACTGTTACTGCTATAGGCTCCGAGAATCTAAGAGATTCAGTCTGTGCCTTCCCCCTTGCCGTCTCAGCAGCAGGATGATAGAAAACCAAGCAGTAGCAGCTCATTGCATAGAGCCTTACCTCCACACAGTTGTGTCATGTGATCAAATGTTTAGACAGGACTTATTGCTGCAGAGTCTTCATTTAACAAAACAAGATAACATATAAGCATTTTCATTACTTAGCTATTAGATTATATGTTTGACAAGAGAAGGTGGATGTATTTTAACTTAATATCACATTTCCCCCCAAAATAATATCTTTGAAAAACCTTCTTATAAATGGCAAATACAGTCCTGGTGCTGTCACTACTATTGAAGAGTTTTGTGGAAGGGGGGTGTCACATACCTGGGGAGCGTGAATCCTCTGTGTGGCCAAATGGGCACAGCCCTGGAGAACAGGTGGATGTGCCCGAAGGCGATTGCTGAGCGTAACTGAATAATCTGAGTGGTACAGGTACAACAGACAAAAGACCCAGTCTGGGATAAGCCAGAAGTTCATTATTAGGAGTTCAGTCAGGCGAGGTACAGGAATGATGGACAAATGGATGGTTAGAGAATTGTCAAGATCAAAACCAGGATATTACTGTATTTTTGTACTATAAGACTTACTTTTTCTCCACCAAAAGTGGGGAAAAAGTCACTGTGTCTTATAGTCCAAATGTAGGGAGTTCCTGACTTGTGAATGCCTGCCAATACGAACCTCTAACCCACCTCAATGTCTGGGACTCCCTGTATTGTGCCCATGCACAAGAGGACCGTGGGGGTCACAAAGAAGCATAGAGGAGGACACAAGGGAGACACAAAGGGGCAAACAGGAGGACACAAAGAGGCATACAGGAGGAAACGAGGGGACACAAAGGGGCATAGAGGACGACACAAGGAGGATAGAGGTGGACACATGGGGCCACAGGAGGACACAAGGGGGACAGAGGAGGACACAGGGGGGCATGAGGTACAAAGAGGGCATAATCCACAGGATGCCCCTTCACCATGGATGCACCATGTTTAGTATACATTTTTCCCCCTGGTTTTTGCCCTCTAAATCTAGGTGCGTCTTATGGTTAGGAGCGGCTTATAGTCCGAAAAATATGGCAGTTCATAAAAGTATGAGTCTCTCTGGAAACAGGAACACAGGAAACCTGTTGCACAGGCAGTGAGCAACAGCAAGGGAATTACTTTTAAAACATAATCCAGAAATTGAGCTCACAGGTGCAAACAGGGATGCATAGCACATTCCAGGCACTAGATGGCATGGGAACGACTAAAGGTCCTAGAAGGGAAATCAGTTCTGGACAAAGAATCCTAAGATGGTGTGGGCTGCCATGAGCAACCACTTGCTGAGGCGTGACAGGGTGGTTACAGTGCTGAGCACAGTGCACAGGAGTGAACTACTCATAGTATAATATACATTACCTAAAGCAGTGTGAACTCACATATATAAAAGAAGCACAAATTCAATAAAAAAAAAATACAATAAGAAAACTTCAGCATTTTGAATTATTTCATTTTATTCCTCCCCAAGATCAGGCTTTCTCGACCAGGATTCTGTGGAACCCCAAAGTTTCTTGGGGACACTGCAGGGGTTACCTTGGATCCCCAAAAGTGAAAGAGTATTTTGAAGGGGTGTCGGCTCAGCTGGTAGAGTGAAAATGTTTCAGACATACTTTTTTGGCAAGAGTAGGTAGACAGTATAATGAGGTGCAGTGTAACAGAAGGTATTATAATAAAGAGCATATAGAGAGGACGATCGTAAAGGGTCCTATAATCCAGGGCATGAAATGTGTGCACTATAATAGAGGAACATTTAATGGGCACTAAACTTTGAGTCTTTTAATGGTTTAACCACACCCATTCTTAAAGACCATGCCTCTAGCAAAATAATACTCTCTCCCCCTCCTACCGGTACATATAACGTTTATGCAGAGGTTGTCTGAAATATGAAAATCATTTAAAGGGTTTCTAGGGTTGTGCAAGACTGACCTAGATGTTCCTTTTACAGCAATATACGATAACAAAAGAAAGCAGACAGGTCTCATGACAGTGTTTGCTCACATTAACTAGAAAAACGTCACAGGTGGAAATTAGAGAGACACGTGTGCTTTTTCTTATTAATGTGACTAACAGACACATCAGCCAACTGGGGCAGCCGGATACAGTGCAAATACCGGAATTATTTTAATTTTCCCCATTGTGTTTAGCATAACCTTTATGTGGCTGACTTGGCAGGTTTCCTGCCTACAGAAGGTCATAGATTTTTTTCATTAACAAAGCTTATTGGCTGATTGCCAGAATAAGCTTCAGCCCACATTTTGCTGTTTCTTACTGTAATAGTCATGATTCATATGACCTACTGTACTTTACATTTTAGCCAGCTTCAGGCAAGGTCAGTTTACAATTTCCATACAAACAATGGTTCAGTGTACAAAGCTCTCGTTTAGTGATATGTCTGTGTACGCCACTAGCCTTGTAGGTCATCACATAAATCTCTGTTCTTAGATTAGTACTAGATGGGCGGTGATATCTGCCCATCCTCACTCTCGTTCACTGTTGCCAATCTTCTCACTGATGCCTCTGACATATAGATATGGTTCATGTGCAGTGAAAAGAAAAGGAATGATTTGCCATTGGTTATGAATAGATTTCTCAACACATTGCACAGTATCTGCACGTAATACTGAGCTCTGTTCAATTTCTTTATTCTAGAGCCTTAAGTATCAGATATTAATCTGGTTAAGCCATACATGGTATAATTATAAGAATTAAGGGACCAATAATAAGCGTTTCCCGGTATGTGAGATGGACGGGGAAATGCTGCCTATTCTATTCAATAGCATGCCGTCTGAATCGCATGCCAGTGAAGCGTGAATCCCTATAGCCGTCCATGGCACAGCTATATCGATTTGGCTACTACTTCACAGCAGCACAGGTGACACATCCGATTTGAAAATGGATGCCACTCCCTACTGGAAATAAGCCCTAATGCTCAGATCAGTTGTCACGAGAACACTGTGCATGAGTGAAATGGTATTATTTAGGTATGCACAACATGACAGTGGTAGAATCAAGTGGAGGAAAGCTTAGTTCAGGTTTGCTAAGATAACCTTGGTCCTGCCCTCAATCAATGGCCAATGCCTGAAAGGATAGAAGACGTTCTGCATCAGTTCTTAGCCAAATACATTTACCTACCTGGAGGAGATGGCCACCATAAGCTACAGTTACCAAGAAAGCCGTCATCAACCAGCTAGAAGCCAGGCTTGCAGATAACAACATTTTTGATACCCTTCAGTCAGGATTCAGGAAAAGGCACAGCACTGAAACGGCACTAGTCCAAGTAATGAATGATCTACTTACAGCAAGAGACAAGGGTGAGTGCTCAATTCTGATTGTTCTTGACTTGTCTGCAGCTGTTGATGCTGTGGATCATGAAATACTAATCCAGAGATTGAAGAGTTACTGTGGCCTAAGGGGTACTGTTCTTTGCTGGTTTCAGTCAGTGGCATAGCTAAGGAGCTGTGGGCCCCAATCCAAGTTTTACTATGGGGCCCCTCAAGCACTCTTTACATAACAATTGATGTGGCGCACCAAAACCTGACAATGGCAACTACAGTGTCAGAGGTGCAAGAAGGGGATGGGGAACAGCTTGTTAATGATTACCACTATTCAAAGTATCTATAGAAGTGATTATTATGAGCACAAGACCAATAGAGAGTTAATACTGTAGTTGAGGGAAGGCCCTTCGGGGCCCCTCTGGCCCAAGGGCCCCCGATGTGGTCGCAAACGCTGCAACTCCTATTACTACGCCTCTGGTTTCAGTCTTTCCTATCTGGCAGGACACAGCAAGTAATGTCTGGGCACACACTGCTCTAAGCCAGTGCTACTTGCCTATGGAGTTCCACAGGGTTCTGTGCTATGTTCATTACTCTTTGCAGTCTACATGCTCCCAGTGGGCAAAATAGTCCAGAACTATTGGCATAGGATACCATTGTTACACAGATGACACACAACTGTATCTGTCCTTCAAGCCCGGCACTCAAGACCCATCAGTATCCATCAGTGCCTGACTAGTGGAATTACAAAATTGGATGAACACCAGCTGGTTGAGGCTGAACTCTGAAAAAAACAGAAGTGTGGTAGGCGGGCCACACATGATGGATAAAGTCCAAAACTCTCCCCACTTCAAACTAGCAATTGAAGGAGATCCCGTACAGCAGGGGTCCCTAACCCCCGCTTCCTCTTTTATATTCCCTGGTTGGCCCTTCTTCTCCATTATCCGACATCTTCTTTCACAGCAGCGCATCCCCCGGCTGCTGTGAAGAGGCAGAAGCAGGAGAGCGGCTTCCTGTAGCGGCGATGTATATCGCCGTTACCGTGGGAAGCACTATCCAGGACGTGCTGCTGTGAAAGTAGATGTTGGAGAATGGAGAAGGGCAACTATACTACCTATACTGGGGTAACTATACTACCTATACTTGGGCAACTGTACTCGTTATACTAGGGCAACTATACTACCTATACTGGGGTAACTATATTACCTATACAGGGGCAATTATACTACCTATGCTGGGGAAACTATACTCGCCATACTGGGGCAACTATTCTACCTACACTGGGGCAACTATACTCTCTATACTGGGGAAACTATACTCCCCATACTGGGGCAACTATACTCCCTATACTGGGGCAACTATACTCGCTACACTGGGGCAACTATACTCTCTATACTGGGGCAACTATACTCTCTATACTGGGGCAACTATGCTCTCCATACTGGGGCAACTATACTCCCCATACTGGGGCAACTATACCTCCTATACAGGGGCAACTATACTCCCTACGCAGGGGCAACTATATTCCCTATACATGGGCTACCTACATACACTCCAAATCGTTTTGCTGCCGCCCCTGAACCCACCGCGCACAACCCCCTCCCCCTGGTCCCCAGAGAAAAGCTTGGTCTGGATAGCGGTCCCTGGGCTGAAAAAGTTTGGGGACCCCTGCTGTACAGTATAAAGACTCTGTGCGAAACCTTGGGGTGATTCTGGATGGAAAGCTAAAACTCAGTCAGCTGTCATCAAGTCTTCCTTCTTCCATGTGTGAAATATAGCGAGAATCAAACACCTTATCCCAGCTGAAGACCTACCTGCCCTGGTTCATGCATTTGTATCCTCCCGCCTGGACTACTGAAATGCCTTGCTCGTTGGATCCCCAGATAAAGTTCTGCACCCCCTACAACTAGTACAGAATGCAGCAGCCAGACTCCTAGCCAATCTCCCCCCCCCCCCCCCCCCCCCAGTGCGAGAGGCTCCTTCTCTGGACAGCTTTAAGAAAAGGCCCACCACTTTTTCCCGAGCCCTTGAGACTGCATAACGCAGGTCACAGCACTTTGAGTTCCCAGGGAGAAAAGCGCTATAAAAATATTATTGTTATTGTTGTTATTGTTATAAGGATAATTTGTGTCTTAAGAGCAAATTGTAGTTTATTCCTTACACTGCAATTACAAATTCCTTTTGCCACTTGGCTGTTTGATGATTTTTAAAAATCCTCTGAATGGTAGGTTGGCATCCCTCCACCAGTATTGGACATTGTACAAGTGAGTGAGTGTATATCTGTTCTCCCACACATGAAGCCATTTTACATGTAATGGATCTACATTGTGCTCTTCTGCACCTGCAAAATACTTTTGTTTACCGCGGCACCTGAGCTTGTTCTCTTCTATAAATAACCCTTATCGTTATGAATAGTTATATTAAATTGTTCCGCTAATTAGCTCAGCTGGATATGAAAAAACAGAGTGACATTTTCCATTCATAAAAGAGCAATCAGTGCTTAGATGTATATTTAACAAAATGATGATTATATTGTATTTATATTTTTTGATTAACATTTGCCTAATTTGACTCCATTTTATTTTGCTTAGTATTCCTTAATTTAAATTCAGCAGAGATTGCAGATTATTAATATACTTTGTGGGTAAAACAGTCAATTGCTCAGATAATTTAGGCATCTGAGTTTTTTTGCAAAGCTACAACATATTTCTGTAAGAACATTAACATTGGATTATCATGTATACTAAACCAAAAACTCTGTCAGTTGTGCGCATGCATGTAGAGCTATTTCCACGCCGTGCATAATTACTGTGTCAGCTGTAGCTGCGCATGCACAATCGCTGCACTAAGCCGCTGCACACAACCGCCATTCACAATGTGAACCTCAACACACGGTGACACTGCACTAAGATGACACCCACTATCATCCACACTAAAGCCTGTGGTACCTCCAGCTGCCACCCACAATGTGAACATGACAGCATAGTGACGCAGAGGTGTAGCTACTGTTTTCAGAGCCCAGGGACAGAGTTTTGGGTCTCCTCAGGTTTAGGTGTGGCCACGCAGCAGAATGTGGGCATGGTCATGGGTGGAGCCAAATCTTTAAATCCTGCACAAGATGGCAGTATAGGTAGCCAGATGTGCCTCCTTCTCTCAATATGTGCCCCTTTCTCACAAGACAAGAGACGCCACTGTTACCAAGGAGAGGAAGCTGGGCACGCTGCAGAGGAGAGTTAACATAATTCATCACTGGAGTCAGACCAGTGTGTCTACTGCTGTTGCAGAGGGAGGGAGGAAGAAAGGCGGGGACACTTCGGGCAGCCAGCGAGCCACCTCTCACGCCCCCTCACAGTGCAGCACCCGGGGACAAATGTCCTCCCTTGCTCCCCACACTACACCTCTGTGGTGACACCGGATTAAGATGCTGCTCACCACTGCCCACACTAAAGCCTGTGCTGCTCACACTAAGCCGCCCACAGTAAGCTGCTGTCCACAACGTGAACATCACCGTGCAGTGATGACGCACTAAGCCCCGCATCACACTACATTTCAACCAGTTGTTATGGTGAAATCCACTCCAGTCAGCTCGCAGGCCAGAAACAGTTGTTATGGTCAGTCAGTGATGGGGTGACAGGGTAGGTGATGAGGTGACAAGGCAGGTGACAGGGCAGGTGGTAGGGTGACAGGGCAGGTGACAGGGCAGGTGACAGGGCGGGTGATGGCAGGTAATGAAGTGTCAGGGTAGGTGATGAGGTGACAGGGCAGGTGTCAGAGTGACAGGATGGCTGGAAGGGTAACATGGCAGTTGGCGGAGTAACAGGACAACCAGCACTCAGTCCAAAGCCTGCAGGTGCGTGCAATTCTTTTGAGAATCTGTGCTTTACTGGTTATACTTGTCTTAATTATTTGCTGTGGCTATATATCTACAATGCTTGCAAAAAAAAAAATCTGTTTTTGTACCTTACATAAGTGTTTTCCATATGAAAAATGTTAGATGCAAGGACCAGTACATTCACTGTCTTAAATCAGTCCCTATGCCCCAATCTACCTCCGCAATCTTCTCCTTGTGTAGCATGTCCCCGCTTGAAGAGGGGACAACGGTCTACCCCTCTTCTGTTACACCCAGGCCTTAATGTGCAAGGTATAGTGATTGAAAGCACTGAAGCAATGGCACTACCAGTTCCCACTATACAATGATTCATAGTTCAATAACAAAAGCAATTCATGGTCTACATAATTAGACAGTAAGGCACCAATAAGATAAAACATATATAATTTATTAAAGGACGAATCCCAAAATTAATAAAAACAACCGTACTGCCAAGTGGCACAGGGGTAAAGGGATTCACAAATGTATATATAAATATATAATCACATTACATGCTCAAACAGGTAAGTGCATCCAAATACCACAAATCTACATCACAATAAAATTGTCGCAGCCAATCTGCATAAAATGATCTCCAGATCTACATAGTTATCACAGTTGACAATCTGTCCATATAGTATGGTTCTATGCAAAAGACTACAACAGAATCATATGTATATAGTAATGAGAAGCCGCCTTACCAATTGTAGCGCTGTTACTCCCTGGTCCAGGTGGCAGTGTGGACCTCACATGTATCGCACCCTCCTAGGTGCTTCTTCGGAGATAAGAACATAAAAACCGGGACGCCTTAAATATACCTCATATCCCGCCGCCGCAAGTTGAAGAGGCGTGGCCACACCTCTTCCGCGTCGCCACGTCACGCGTACATAATGACGCATGACGCAAGCGGCGCTTACCCGAATCCATGACATGCGTACAAAGCGCCGCATGTCATGCGTAATGTCAATAAGGGGTTGCGTACATCTAGAAGGCGGCTGGTATAGGCTATATTCAATAACGTAGCAAATGGTGCAAATAGTTCAACAATATATAGTAAATATATATATACATTCAATATTTAATATTGCAGAAGCAAAATGGCACACAACTTTGAATTATCGATTACTACATCTATTTCCATCTGGAAACATATCCATTTGCACTGACACCTGGTGGGCCAGTAATGAATAACACTAATACTCTGGCATAATGGTGTAAGCACACTGAGGGCATCTACTGGCTGCACAAAGAATTGGCCAATGAAAGTGGTATTGCCAAGTACATTAATAAGTGGACATTAAAATAGACAGTGTGAGTCATCAAATTTATATCAAAAATAATAAATAATAACATGTTGATGCATAAAACTTGAAAAATCACATATACAAAAAAATCACAATAAACTTGATCCCATGTGGTCGTAGTTCTTGTCTTCAACAGTAAGTTGATAAAGGGCAAATGATGCTCCGTAAAATAAAGTGACCATGAGATAAAACATTTTTTTGATAACGTGATCTGAAATATCAAACAATCAAAATTTGAGATTAATGAACTACCACAATAACAGAACATGAACTAACCGACCCTCATGCAATGCGTGAAAAAACTAAGCACCAAAATGCCCATACTTACTGGGGGCAAAGACAGTGTGACACACCAGTAATACCTTCACACACTATTGACCCAAAAATGGTGCCCAAAAGTGAACCAAATTCATACAGGACTAATATACTGGTGATCCCTGCTTACTCAGCAAGAAGTTTTAAATCAGGATGATACCATTCTACTTACTCAGGACACACCAGGATACATATGTGTCCAACTAAAGTGCACGAGTGCTCTATAAAAGTGCATATATAATATGTGCCATAACACAATGTGTCGTACTTACAACGACCAACCCCTGGTCAATGTCAAACCTAATCATGTGATTGCGACATACATTTTTTTTATATATATATATTATTCTTAAGTAAGTAAATATACTCACATGCAAGTCAAAAAATGTTTAAATCAATCAAGTAAAGTGTATTAAGTGGCGGTCAGAGGAACTACCATAAATATACTCTAGTCCCATGGTTCCAGTGAACATTCTCACATAATTGTCCTGCAAATGACATAAAATAAAACGTTAGTAGGTGCAGACAACATACAGAGATAAACTTCATCTCTCTGCCCTATTGTGGCAAGAAGCAAGCAAAGCTTGAGTCCTCATTGAGTGCCATCGGACTCCTAGTCTGTAACCTGTAAATCCAACGCAACTCGGCCCTTAGTAATCTATTCACAACATCACCACCCCTAATTCTTTGCTGTGGCTATATATCTACAATGCTTGCAAAAAAAATCTGTTTTTGTACCTTACATAAGTGTTTTCCATATGGAAAAGGTTAGATGCAAGGACCAGTACATTCACTGTCTTAAATCAGTCCCTATGCCCCAATCTACCTCTGCAATCTTCTCCTCGTGTAGCATGTCCCCGCTTGAAGAGGGGACAACAGTCTACCCCTCTTCTGTTACACCCAGGCTTTAATGTGCAAGGTATAGTGATTGAAAGCAGTGAAGCAATGGCACTACCAGTTCCCACTATACAATGATTCAGGCAACAAGTGTAGTTAAAACAGTTCTGAGTCGTACACTGATATCAGATGAGAGTCAATAATCATCGTAGGCAAGTCAGGGGTCATAAACATATATCAGGCAGAACAGGAATAGACAAAAGATTGGTCAGGCAGGCAAGGGTTGGACCAAGCAGCAGGCAATAGAATAGGCAGGGTACAGGCAAAGTTCAGACAGGTAAATAACAGCAGAAAACAGCAAGGGAATCAGCAGTTAGCTCTAGCGACTTAGCGCTATCACAGACATGCAATTATCAAGTGTCCCATCCTTATTTAAATACTATCAACAGCCAATCAGGAAGTCGAAAGGTAGCCATACATTAGGTGACTTGGCGGACGATCGAGCATCCGATTCGATTATTATAATTGAATTGGATGAAAATCGGTGCTGCCAAGTGCATGCCCGACTGACAATACGACCAATTTCAGGACGAAATTGGTCGCATAAGTCGATCGCACATGCTGCAAGATGTTGGGCCGACTTGCTCTATCGGGTGTGCAGCGATAATAGCGTGCAATTTCGGGACAATCAATTAAATGCGATGAAACCCCCAGCGCTATCCCCCCTGTTGTTAAATGCCCAGTGCAAGTTATACATTACCTGTCCACGGCCATGTTACTAGGCAACCATGTGTCGCGAGTGTATGAAGAACAGAGTGCACCCAGAGCCAGCAGGGCAAGCGGGTTTGGACATTTAACATTAGGGGCATAACCTCTGGGCGGTGGCGGACGGATACGATGTCACAAGGCCGATTTTGGATCAATTTCTGCATGAAATTCATCGGGAATCGGCCTGCGGTGTATGGGCAGCCGACAGATCTCTCTAATCAGATTGGATTAGAGAGATGTTTGTCTCGGTCGAATCTGCCCATCATCGCTAGATGTATGGCTAGCATAACAACCGCAGTCATCCAATGGGAAACCAGACCTGTCTTTAGTGATTGACTTTGCAACCACTTCCTGGTTCAGCACCAGAGGGTGTATGCCGGGTGTCCCGGTCACCTGGCAACGACAGAGGAAGTCCGTTTACGCGAGCCAGTGGGACACGTGGAGACGCTGAACCCATGTGGAGAGCTACACACCCATACGTGTTGACCCCCAGAGACACCCACTCCGCCGCTACACCGGGGTGAGATTGTGACACTAAATTGATCAAATAGAGGCAATATTAAACGATTATGCATGCAAATATGTGTACAAAAATTACCAATATGTTCTCATTTATGAGAAACTGGCCCTACAGCAGAAAAAACACCTATGTAAAGGGGCCATAAATCATTACTTTTTGTTATATCTCATCTCACATTGTTGCTCATCACAGCATATTTCTTATTTAAGAAAGGCGCTTTCTGTTGCACACCATTATAATAAGCACCATTATTCCTCTACGTGGCCACATGCACGTCATTGGTTGGTGAGTCGTGTAGCTACTTCTGATTGGCTGACTCTGATATATAATGGTCTACATTGACAATCACTAGCTGCCCGTGATAACATTAGTTGCTGGTGCTAGCTGCTGGGTGCGATATTTGCCTATAGAATGTTGTGACCGTTTGCCTGAACCTGATTTACCCTTTGTTTGCTGCCTGGACTGACCAATTACCTGTACTTGACTACTCTTTGGATTATCCTTTGGTATTGACATTGGATTGGATTCTTTGTGTATGACCCCGGCTTGTCTGGACTATACCTTGCTCATTCCCTGGTTGATGTTTACCTCATTAACATGTGAGAACCTGAACTGCCTGTTTATTATTGCCTGTGTTTCTGCCTTGTAAGTTCTGGTGGTACCTCTACTTTCTACTATTTCAGTTTGAATATCTTAAAGTACTTAAAGGCCTGGATGTAACCGAGTGTTGGGACAACATACTGGTCATACCTCCACTGGATGGGGATGCAATACATTGTGTGAAAACTGCAGAGAAGATTATGAATGATCAAGAAAGCAGGGGATCTACCAGGCCTTAAAATGTGCATACATAGCATTATGCAACATGACGTGACGTTTGTTTCAATAACTGTAGCTCTTTTGCTAAAAATTTACATGACATGTAACTGAAACACAAGGCCTTTTTCTTATATTTTTTAACCAGTTTCAACCATTTTTCTGCAAGTAATTATGTTCTTTGTCAACAAATCTGGTGTATGAAACAGTGCCAAAATCTCATTTCCACATTGCCAACTAAGACGTCTAAGGGTCTTTTCTTGTAATGAGTGTTTTTTTGTGGGTAGGAAATATTCACATCTATAGGTATTATCAGAATTTCAGGTCTATTCACAGCCCCCAGTCCTCCTCCAAATAAGTGAAACCATAATGTCCCCATCCAACAACAAGTGCCAGCATGTCACTACCTTCTATTAAACACATGCAACCACAATGTTGCCCATCAGCAATACTTCAAGCGCCTCAATAAAAAGTGCTGTTGCACCCTCTTCACCCTAAAGGGGCACTATACCGAACATAGCTGAATTTAGCAAATAAAATAAATAATGTGTACAAGAGGTCCAAGTTATAAAAAAAGTAAATTGCTGGTGAATCGTAAAGTGGTGTGTGACAGTACATATTGCTGCAGCTGAGAAGATGAGAAGTACACAACTTAAAGTACCCCTGATCTGGTTCGCTCCCCCCCCCCCTTGATACTTTTAATATTGTTCTTGTGCTCTGACTAGCACACAGCACCATCCTTTCCCCCTCCAGCACCCCCTGTAGCCCCCATTCTGCTCAGTTGTAATCTTCGACTGAGCAGAGCGTCAAATATGGAGTGGAGGAAGTGGCAGTTCTTCCTCCCCTCTGCCCGTCCATAATTCAGCCCCCTCCACTCGCCACTGTAGTTCCCCATATTATATCTCTGCACATAGTGCGCAGGCGAGCTGAGCTGTGTGCGATCTTGTGGCATTTGAGAACGGATATACTTTCGACCTCAATCACCACAAGCCTGCACACAGTGCAGCGCCTCTGCACGCTGTTTGTAGTGAATCATATGGGGAACTATAGCGGCAAGTAGAGGGGGCGGGACTAATGATGGGCAGAGGGGAGGAAGAACTGCCACTTCTTCCCTGCCCATATTTTATGTCAGAATGGGCTCAAAGGAGGTGCTATAGGATTGTGTTGTGTGCTAGTCACACAACACCAGTAACAAAACGATATTAAAAATATTGGGGCCAAGGTCAGGGGTACCGTACTTTAAGCAACGGAAGTCAGAAGAGATCACTAACCGTTGTTAAGTGATCACTAATCGTTGTTAAGTATACTCCCCATCTTCCCAGCTGCAGCAATATGTACGGTCACTCTCCACTTTACGTTTCAGCAGCCATTTATGTTTTTTATAACTTGGACTCCTTGTGCACATTATTTAATTTAATAACTAAAATCAGCTATGTTCACCCTAGTGCCCCTTTAACAATGTTTCCCGGCTTCCACATAATGCAGTGAGTGGAACAGCTGCAGGGGGGCATGACATAGTTATCTGCTCCAGCAGCTGTTCCCCTAAATCCACATTTCTTCACATCAATTTCTAGCACCTTTCATATGATGTCACATAATAAGTAAGACAATTGCCAGGAGCCACCAACCAGAGCAGGTAACTATTCCACACTTCCCTACAGCTTTATAACGCTGCACTTTGAGGGGCAAGATGTTAAATGTTATCTGGTGCAAATGCAGAGTTTATATGATCTAGCACCCATGTGTAGACAATGGCCTCGATTCGGGAATGCTAAAAGCAGATGACTTTACCGACAACTTAGCAAAATGTGTATTCATAAAGGCTTTTTCCACATGAAAAGCCGACATTCGTGAGCAGAGCGAGAAATCACCGCCTTGTGAGGTGATTATGTTAATAAAAGTATCAAAATGCCCATTCATAAAAATTACCGCAAGCGGGATGCGGCCGGGGATTACCGCTACCTCGGCATGTAGCGATAACCATGCGGAATACGTGCAAGTGAATGGGACAGACCTCCCAAGCAGCAGCACTGAGAGGAGTGCACGGAGGGACTCCGGCAGCTTCCTACGTTTCCGCATGCCTTCCGCATGCCCTTCGCCAGCTTAGAGCGGGAGATCTCCGCTCTGTTATCGCAACTGACAAAATTTTATGAATGACCACCCAGAAGTGTGAAATACCGTGCGCGGAGTTTTCCCGCACGGATTTCATTACCCGCACACACTTTCATGAATCGAGGCCTATGTGTGCCTCCAAACCTAGCAGCTCCTTAGCTCCTGATTAGCCAGCATACAATACATTCTGCAAGTCTGCATTCACCTTCAAACAAGTACAAGTGATTTCACACAGCTATGCTGGAAATGGTGCTTGGTGGCAGGTGATCTGCTTTTTATATAGATATTATAGGCCTTGAGCTAGTAACACTCTTCAGATATAGAATACAGCAATCAAACTTTGTCTTTAGATGTCACTTGCAGTATGAAGTCTAGGTTATGCTGTATTTGAATCCTCAATCAGGAACCTTCCTGAATAAGATTCAAATTCACTTCAAAACCTTAAGGCTATGTTTCCCATGTAAAAGGCATTGCTCTGAAAAGAGTCATTCTTTCTTGTTATACAAACTTTACTAACACTGGAATAACATTTCAGCTGATAAGGTTAACAAACAAAATTCTGATGTAAGACCTGGTCTCCTCTGCATTTCCTTAAAATAACAAATCCTGTGTTTGACAGTATCCAAGATTTCATAGAACTCATGTGTACTGAAAGCCACGTGTATCTTGCCACAAGTAGAAGATCAAATGCAGAACAGGTCAATGCCAGCAAAACCACCAGTTACTATAAACACAGCTCTTATCTTATCTTCCTGTAATTACATAGGACACAAAAAAGTCAACTGCTGCTTTAGAAGTCTCCCCGAGATCTCTCCATGTGGAAATACAAACAGCACATTCTGCTACAAGAACATCAACTCTCCAAAGCAAAGTTTATTTACCAAGTTACATAGTTACACTGAGAAAAAGGCATGTGCCCATCAATGTCCAACTTAAACGGTACCTAAAGTAACATGTCACATACTTACTGTAAGTGCTAAGAATCCAGGGCTCGTATGCAATGAACTTTTCTCCTGAGTTATCTACTAGATCATTTTTTAACTTCTTTTTTAAAATAGCTTTTCAGCATTTTGCTTTCAAGAAAAATTCCAAAAGCAGGTGAAAAAGTACTACCAAATTTATTTTGAGCATTTTCTTGCTTGCTGGTGGCTTAAAATCTCAGGAGAAAAAGTTAATTGCATATGGACTATAATGTAACTCTTACTAATAGTCAGTTGGAGTTCACAACACTTCTGTGTGCAGGGAACAGACAAAAAGCCTTATTCAAATCACTTTTTCTCCTAGGCAATATTTTCATTTTATCAGTAAAATGCCATTTAAGCCACTGTCGAGCAAGAAAATACTCAGAATAATCTTGACAGTACTTTCCATCTAATCTTTGGTAGCTTTCAATTGCAGAGTGCTGAAAAGTTATTTTAACCTCTGAGGACCACAGGCTTACACCCCCTAGTGACCAGGTTATTTTTTACAAATCAGCACACTGCAGTTTTAACAGTGTGCTGCACGGCGATACAACTTAGCAGCCAAATGAGTCTGTCCCCCTTTCCTGCCCACCAACAGAGCTTTCTGTTGGTGGACTCTGATCACTGCTGCTGCAGTGTTTGTTTATTTATTTATTTGCTATTTTATTTATAATAAAAACGTCTATTTTTTTTAAATGTTTTTCCCTCCCCCCGAGGTCCAATCAGGGTGATCCTCTCTCATAGGCATCACCCTATGAGAGGGGATCACATGCTGAGCAGCTCCAGGGGACAGCCAAGTGACATGGCTGTCCCCAGTACAGTGCTGCAGTAGATTGCAGCGCTGTACAATGAAAACAAACGGCCGTTTGCTTTCGTTTCAGTCTGCCAGCAAATCTCACAGCTGGCAGACTGTTGACGGTGCAGAGCTACTTTGCTCAATCGGCGATCCCCGCTAATCCTCTCCCACAGGACTTGACGCCGATTGGCGTTAGGCGGTCCTGGGGGAGCCACCTTCCCGATGCCTATTTGTGTTAGGCGGTCAGGAAGGAGTTAAACAGAAGGTGAAAAATGATGTCCTAGGAGAAAAGGTGAATTGGGTAAAGACCAAAGTGTTTAATATTTGCTTGTACGGGAGCTGTATAAACATTAAAAAAGTGTGTTCATTCACCTGAAACAGTTAGAATTTTAAAGTGAACCTCCAGACTAAAAATCGACTCAGCAGCACTGAAAAGGCCTGGTGTTTCTTTAACAGTTTCACAGCATCAGAACTTTGTTTCTCTTTTACAAGCCTCATTTTTAGCTGCACAGAAGAAAACTGCCTGGGCATTTTTCCCCTGATGCTGTGCAAAGCATGATGGGATTTCTGATAATGTTGTTCTCGTTCTGCTGTTTTGGTGCAATTTTTTTTTTAACATTTTTAATTTGACATTTGAAGCTTAGGGTGCGCAGCTGGGAGGGGTAATCAGGACACAGGACAGTTGAAACTGTGTCTCATGCTCCCTGCCACCTCCTTTCAACCAAAAAGATGGCTGCCCCATGATAAAGATGGCAGCCCCCATGAATCACAAACATTTGCCTGTTCTTTTAAAACAGAGGGGGTAAGAGATTATATTACCTATCTATTCTAATTAACATAACTAATGTAACGTAATGACAGCAGGTTTGTTTAGGCTGAAGTTCCTCTTTAAGCTTTGATTTTTAACCTTTAGGACCTTTTTTTTGCATTGTGTTACCCTTTCTGCACATGGTATCGCAACAGCAAAGAAAGTGTATGGAGCCCAGTACACTAATCGCATTTTGTTGTGCCAGAAGTATCCGATTCGCCACTGACCCACTTCAAAGTCAACATTGCATTACCAAGCGAGTTCCGCTGCGACAGGATGCATTGAAGTCATTTGTTGGCAGCGGTGCGGCGCACATGCTTGAAGTGACACAAATACATGAGGAAAGTCAGGAATCCCAGTAATGTACTTCCTATCCAGCAGGGAATATGTCACTGGGCGAGGGGCAGTGAAGGGAGTGCGGCGGGTGTGCAAGTGGCTTGCGGGGGGGGGGGGTTGGTGCGCTATGCATATGACCCTGTCGGCGCACACTGATGATACCCTTTTTTTCATGAGAAAACTTTTTCTCAAATAGATCATCACACTGGTGGAGCCTTGTTGCACTGTGGGAAATAACGGCTGTTTACAACTGCCAAGCAACCAATATCTCCCTCTGTGCATATGTAGGTCTACAAGAAAAACCTTTTAGAGTATTGCATTGTTAGGGGGGGTGTTTATAGGTAATGGCAATTGTTGCTGACTGTTTTTTTTTTCATATCTGCTAGTAGTAAAGATGATGACATATAGGCTGATTGTGGATCAAACTAAGGGCCTGTTTCAACTACACGCAGATTGGATGCAGAATGGATGCAGAAAAACTGACTCCAATAAATGCCTATGGGCCTGTTTCCACTAAACGCGATTTTTCTGATGCAGATTTTCCCATAGGCATTCATTGGAGTCAGTTTTTCTGCATCCATTCTGCATCCAATCTGCGTGTAGTGGAAAAAGGCCCTAAATAATCAAATTACATGGCGAATATCAATCATTTCTTGATCTCTCTTATATTTTTAACTACTTACTATTCAATGTATTGATTTCTTTTTTCCCCCTTTTCACTAAAGTCCCTCTTTGAGCTGGTCCAACTTATAATAACTAGAGACTAATAACTCTGAATTGAGTTCTATTGATTTAAGTTACTAGGGATCTACCGGACATATATATGCTATTCTCCTCCAAGTACTTTACTTATTTTGATCTTTTTTTCAAACTGACATCTGAAGATGGTATAATATTGATTCAGTTATCCGAATATGTCTAAATGCTGTGATTCCCACGGTGACAGCTCCGCCCCCCCCCAAACCACAGCTGACAATTTGACGTACTGTGGCGCAGGCGCAATATTTACCTTCTCCAGTTCCAGCGCAGGCTTGGTAGTGGCTCCCCATGGGATTGGACAGAAATAGCCGACTGGGATCGGCTACTTCCACCTGATCCCGATCAGAGAGCCACTAATGCATCTGCGCTGGTGCCGGGGAAGGTAAATATTTACATGCCCGCTGATTGAGGGCTTCTAGTGCTGCCACCTTGGGACAAAGGAGAGTAGAATCCAGAGGCTTCCCCCTCCTGAGGTTATTTCCTCACATGGGACTTTTTTCGTTACAGATTCTCATTGTTACAGTATGTGACCTAGTGTAATTTAAAGCATCCTTTCGCTTCTGTACTGTGGAAATATCTATGTTTTTGCTTGTGAAGGTGTTTATAAAAAGTTAGTCATATGCTTTATTGAAATGGAGTTCTGATGGATGGTATGATAACAGCATAATTTTTTCAAGCTGGCTGTTTTTCAACATGTGTGAGCTGGTGACATTAATTATCCTTGGCACGTGGCATCTAGTAAAACAATAGTATTTACTTTACAGAAAACTATGACTAAATTTAGCAGCAGAGACTACCTTAGCAAGGGTAAACAAAGGCAAACTTGTAGGAGTCAAACGTGCAACTACAAACAGCAGGAAGTAACCTTTTATATACAGAGCTTAAAATGGTAATTAAATGTGAAGGTGGTCATGCAGATCTTACAACAAAAGACACAAAAACAATCACTGCACTTCTCCTAAGGATAAGCCAAAAGCAGCCACGCAGATCTTACAACAAAAGACAGAAAAACACAAAAACAATTACTGCACTTCTCCTAAGGATAAGCCAAAAGCAGCCATGCAGATCTTACAACAAAATACACAAAAACAATCACTGCACTTCTTCTAAGGATAAGCCAAAAGCAGCCACGCAGATCTTACAACAAAAGACACAAAAACAATCACTGCACTTCTCCTAAGGATAAGCCAAAAGCAGCCACGCAGATCTTACAACAAAAGACACAAAAACACAAAAACAATTACTGCACTTCTCCTAAGGATAAGCCAAAAGCAGCCACGCAGATCTTACAACAAAAGACACAAAAACAATCACTGCACTTCTCCTAAGGATAAACCAAAAGCAGCCACGCAGATCTTACAACAAAATACACAAAACAATCACTGCACTTCTCCTAAGGATAAGCCAAAAGCAGCCACACACCTTACAACAAAAGACACAAAACAATCACTGCACTTCTCATCTGGATAAGCCAAAAGCAGCCGTTAAAATTTTTACATTATAAAATACAATTATTTTAAAAGATTTTGAAAGGTTTAAAACATATGTATCCACTGCTGGTATTTTGTCACAAAAAAATTGACAGATGAATATATGGAGATTGAAAGAATTATATAATCTTTACATTCTTAACTACCATATATTGTTGGTCGGAATATATGGTGAGCCTGTCAAGGATGTGACAAGAAATCAGCTCTTTATATTTATGGCTGCCAAGTGTGTTGTCTATTTAACCATCCAATGCGCTTTGAGTCTAATGGGAGAAAAGCGCTTTACAAATGCAATTGTATTGTACTGTATTGTATCCAATCACAAGCATGGTCAAAACAAACAAGAATAGAAAAAATAATGGCTTGGCTTACAAACTTACAAACCTCATGCTGTTGATTTATCATATCCCTAATCATAAAACATAGCAATTATGCATTTTCTGGTAGTTCATTAAAATAACCTGGCATATGACGTTATTTTTTATATATAATATGCACAGTGGAGTATAAAGGATCAATGAGGTGCTAATTTTTTCAGCTCACATACAAAGGCATTGGTGAATGTATGCAGCTTGCCAATCAAATGCACTTCCAGACATTATGGCTTGATCTAATGTCAAACTGCATACAATTTCTATTACATTTGCTTGCAAGCTGGAAAAATTAGCAACACATTGACAATCCCTACAGTGGATAAACATATTTTATTCTATTCACACAATCTTGTACAGCAGTGTTTCCCAGTCCTTGCTAAATGACGTGCCATGGTCACAGCTTCCGCAGTTGTACTTACGACAGATATATGGTCTTCTACTTGTTATTTCGGCTTCTACCTGTGGAAGGTCATCTTTGCCAATTGTTTACATATCCATTAGTACAATCATTATGGTCATGCTGAAACTTTGATATTTTGTTCAAGCGGAGCAGTAGGGGCACTTGAGCGGCCGGCGTACGAGAGGTATCGGCCCTGGAGACTTGGGCGCAGGACACAGCTGGTATATGGCTGATCCTGATGCCGCACAAGTCCGGGCCATGTAAATTACTATTCTCCCTCCAGGCCGCCATGGATAGTGGGGGAATGAAATAGCTGGAAGCCAAATTATTGTTTTAAAAGCAACTTCAGCTCCGTCTTCTGAGGGCGCTGAAGTTACTCCGTGCATGCTATAGCCGTAGTTCCTATTACGGCCTATGGTGGCGCCGGCTGCGCCCAAGTCTCATGCGCTGCTGCGCCCAAGTCTCCAGCGCTGGATTCGCCGTGTTCGAGCGCCCGGGCTCTGCATGAGCAGTGGAGCGTGACTGGGAAATGTACTGGGCGAGATTGTGGAGGAAAGGAGTGGCCTGGGAGGATAGCGATGTAGCACATGACCTGCATAGGGGTTTAGATAGCCCCAGGTAAGTATAAAAGCTGGTACATGTGAAGTTTCACGTTTCTTTTAACCAGTACACTATCCAACCTCCCAAAAAATGGTTAATAGTACACTCTAGTCCCCCCCTACTCTCCAAAAAGGGCAATAGCCTGAAACAGTGGACTGTAACTGCTATACACTTCTTTTTGCTACCATGTTTTAGGTCTTGGACTCACTTGAGCACGAAAAAAAGAACTTTGCCAATGAACGTCAATGGAGGGAAACCCTCACCTATGATTGTGATTAGGCCAAATTGTAATCGTGGGTCCTGCAGCATGTTGCAGCAATTGCGCTCCAATACAACGGATAAGAATGCTACAAAATTGTGTTTGAATTGCTTTTCTAGAGCGATTATGCCGTGAGTTTTGGGGGTGATTTAAAACTTAAATAAAGTTTAATATACTTGCCGGATCTCCTGATGTCCAGCTTCCGGTTCGTAGCCCTGCCTCCTAACACAAGAGGTCATCTGTCCTTCTCTAATTGGAGACAGAAAATAATCTATGACCTTTCTGCTTAGGGGGTGGGGCTACGCATCGGAAACCAGTGGAAATGAACCTCGGGAGGACCATTAATTACAGTATCTCAAACTTTATATCCCCAGCTTTGAACCACAACTAAACAAAAAAAATATGCAAACCAGAAGTGCTGTACCCTACACGGTAGGGACAAATATACAGTGTTTTAGGTACATACAGTGGTTTGCAAAAGTATTCAGCCCCCTTGAAGTTTCCACATTTTGTCATATTACTGCCACAAACATGAATCAATTTTATTGTAATTCCACAAGAAAGACCAACACAAAGTGGTGTACATGTGAGAAGTGGAATGAAAATCATACATGATTCCAAACATTTTAAAAAAAGTAATAACTGCAAAGTAGGGTGTGTGTAATTATTCAGCCCCCTGAGTCAATACGTTGTAGAACCACCTTTTGCTGCAATTACAGCTGCCAGTCTTTTAGGGTATGTCTGATGTCTCTACCAGCTTTGCACTTATAGAGACTGAAATCCTTGCCCATTCTTCTTTGCAAAACAGCTCCAGCTCAGTCAGATTAGATGGACAGCGTTTGTGAACAGCAGTTTTCAGATCTTTCCACAGATTCTTAATTGGATTTAGATCTGGACTTTGACTGGGCCATTCTAACACATGGATATGTTTTGTTTTAAACCATTCCATTGTTGCCCTGGCTTTATGTTTATGGTCGTTGTCCTGTTGGAAGGTGAACCTCCGTCCCAGTCTCAAGTATTTTGCAGACTCTAAGAGGTTTTCTTCCACGATTGCCCCGTATTTTGCCCCATCCATCTTCCCATCAACTCTGACCAGCTTCCCTGTCCCTGCTGAAGAGAAGCACCCCCAGAGCATGATGCTGCCACCACCATATTTGACAGTGGGGATGGTGTGTTCAGAGTGATGTGCAGTGTTAGTTTTCCGCCCACACATAGCGTTTTGCATTTTGGCTAAAAAGTTCCATTTTGGTCTCATCTGACCAGTGCACCTTCTTCCACATGTTTGCTGTGTCCCCCACATGGCTTGTGGCAAATTGCAAACAAGACTTCTTATGCTTTTCTGTTAACAATGGCTTTCTTCTTGCCACTTTTCCATAAAGGCCAACTTTGTGCAGTGCACGACTAATAGTTGTCCTATGGACAGATTCCCCCACCTGAGCTGTAGGTCTTTGCAGCTTGTCCAGAGTCACCATGGGCCTCTTGACTGCATTTCTGATCAGCGCTCTCCTGGTTCTGTCTGTGAGTTAAGGTGGATGGCCTTGTCTTGGTAGGTTTACAGTTGTGCCATACTCCTTCCATTTCTGAATGATCGCTTGGGATGTTTAAGGCTTTGGAAATCTATTTGGAGCCTAAGCCTGCTTTAAAGGGAACCTTAACTGCTGCGGAAAAATAAATTCACTTACCTGGGGGCTTTCCCAAGCCTCCTGCAGCCGTCCTGTGCCCGCGCCGGTCCTTCGGTGCCCTCCGGTCTCCCTCCGCCGCTAAGTTTCGATTTCGGACGACTGCCAGTCGTCCTGGGGCCTCTTCCGCATTCCTGGTCGTAAACTGCAGTAAAGCGCGTCCGCATGACGCGTTTGACGTCATGCGATGACGCGTTTGGCGTCATGCGGACGCGCTTTACTGCAGTTTACGACAAGGAATGCGGAAGAGGCCCCAGGACGACTGGCAGTCGTCCGAAATCGAAACTCAGCGGCGGAGGGAGACCGGAGGGCACCGAAGGACCGGCGCGGGCACAGGACGGCTGCAGGAGGCTTGGGAAAGCCCCCAGGTAAGTGAATTTATTTTTCCGCAGCAGTTAAGGTTCCCTTTAAATTTCTCAATAACTTTATCCCTGACCTGTCTGGTGTGTTCTTTGGACTTCATGGTGTTGTTGCTCGTTTCTCCCAATATTCTCTTAGACAACCTCTGAGGCCGTCACAGAGCAGCTGTATTTGTACTGACATTAGATTACACACAGGTGCACTCTATTTAGTCATTAGCACTCATCAGGCAATGTCTATGGGCAACTGACTGCACTCAGACCAAAGGGGGCTGAATAATTACGCAAAAATGTTTGGAATTATGTATGATTTTCGTTCCACTTCTCAAATGTACACCACTTTGTATTTGTCTT
Source organism: Hyperolius riggenbachi (assembly GCF_040937935.1). Classification (NCBI taxonomy): domain Eukaryota; kingdom Metazoa; phylum Chordata; class Amphibia; order Anura; family Hyperoliidae; genus Hyperolius; species Hyperolius riggenbachi. Next base: position 220,326,213 of record NC_090648.1, read on the forward strand.
TCACATGGAATTCCAATAAAATTGATTCATGTTTGTGGCAGTAATATGACAAAATGTGGAAAACTTCAAGAGGGCCGAATACTTTTGCAAACCACTGTAAATGACCCAACATATTGCACATCACAAAGTTTCATCAGGGGAGCAGACACAATAACATGTATAAAAATATGACCAGAGCTCATGCGACGTTAAAAACCAGGCGCTCCATAGCAGCAATGTAATGCTGCGCGGGGCACGTATGGGTAATTTGGGGCTCCGGCGGTTGCCGCACCCCGAATTACATCTCCCTCCGGGTTGCAACAACTGGGAGGGGCAATAGTATTTAATGTCACAGGGGAGTTTTGTGGCAGCATGGAGAGCCATCAATCAGTTCTCCTGGCATCCAACTCACCGTCGGCTCCCCAATACGTACACTGGGATGTGTGTATGTGTCACTGTATACTATTCACGTATTTCCTAGCAACCTAGATAGGATGGGCAGAGTGGGTTGGCATCTCTGAGGGTGTATATATATATATATATATATATATATATATATATATATATATTTTACATGTTCTTAGTGCAGGCTATAAATGCTATAAATGTGTGCTTAAATCAGTGCACTTAAGCTCTACTGTAAATAGTACTGGTTAGGTGATGAGGCTGCATAGTAGCCGTGCCATCAGTCAAGTGCAGAGATTTAAGGCTGTATTGGTAGCCTTGAAGCATTACAAATAAAACAAACTTGTTAATTGAACACAAAGAGGAGCCCCCGGAAGCCCAATATAGTGTAGTATGTAGTGGTAAATGGATATGAAAAAGCAAGTATGTAATAATACTCACAAACCAGGGTTACCCTCCAGGCAACCACTGAATAGGCAGGTGGGGAGTATTAGACCTGTCCCCACTCAGGTTTAAGAAGTCACTCCCTGTAGATCAGAAGAAAGGGGCAATACCCCTCCACCAGCTAATGTATAGGCAAAATAGAGGCGCCAAAAGGATAAAAATCGCTAAAAAGTTTAAAATAAGAGGTGGACTTACCTCCTCCAAGCAGACACAAGATACTGTTGATATTATTCAACAAAAATATTTATTTACATACTCCAGAAAGTGCAACGCCTCTTAGCGCTAAGCTGCCTGATATGCCGGCGAAACGTGTTGCACTTTCTGGAGTATGTGAATAAATATTTTTATTGAATAATATCAACAGTATCTTGTGTCTGCTTGGAAGAGGTAAGTCCACCTTGACCTCCTCTTATTTTAAACATTTTAGCGATTCGTATTCTTTTGGCACCTCTGTTTTGCCTATACAAAACGTGTCAACTGTTTTTAGTTAGGGATTAATTTACTAAAGTATTCCTAGCCAGCACAGGACTCAAAGTAGGCATGGACATGCAACTATGACTGTACAACTGTCAACTCACTCAACAACCTTTCAGCAAACTTTACTTTGATCTAATATGACCCAGGTATGATTTGCAAATATGTCACCTGGTAGCAGGCAATTTTTAATGAATGCAGGCCTGCAGAAGCTTCTGTTCTCCAATGATCTACAGAGCTGGAGGACTTCAGAAAGTCAATCCCAGTGTCAGTAAAGCAGAATCACCATAGTGACCTCCTCCAGGGGTAACTTCCAGAAAATTTCCAGTGCTTATAAGCATTTGCTTTATCTTGTGTCAGACCAGTTCTAGAAAAGCAATGGGGGTTAATGTGGTACCGGTAAGTGTTTTGGTGCACAAACTAAAATGCATATTAATATATCAGGAACCTAAGCTAGGCTTTATCCATATGGATGGCGTATAATGCAAAACATCCTGACCTGGACAGACAGGCGTCTGCTGAGAAGCTGCTGTGTTCCTGAGAAAAAGCATTGAGAGCCTCAACATAGCTGAAATAAGACCATTCATGCACCTTGATAGTGTTATCGTTAACACAGGGTCATATGATCTGTGTAGTCTACGCATTTCCATGTTTTGTGCTCTAAACTCGATTTGAATGTGGCTGGATTAGGGTTAATGCAGCGTTACTAAGTGACTGTGTCCATGCCTCCTCCTCGTGAATACGGATCATCAGTGTGGAAAGAAAATGTAGACTGTAGTTTATTATTAGGCAGGGATATATCATTGCGAGCTTCACCTTTGTCAATATTTACTTCCCGCTTATAAATCTTACTACAGAGACACAAGGCACACACACACACACACAGGAGCTAAGGCAGATTTATAAGGCTCGTCACAAGCATAATCACTGTGTGCGCTGTACTCGTTACCACTTTGTTTCCATAGGAGACAGGACAATTAGTGTTTTGGAAGAGAAACACTACAGATATAACCATAATAAGATGAACAGTCAGATAAGTATCATGAAAATAAATACCAAGTTTATTGGTCAAGAAATACAAAAATAGACATTCTTTACAAGTTGTGGTCATATATAGGGACAAGCACTAGCACTCCTTTATACATATGTTACAACAATGATGGAAATACCCAAATGGTTAGAGGGCAAATACAAAAATAATAAATAAATATATAAATATATATATATATACATACTTTTGGAAATGTTATTGGCATCAAACATATTGTGGGTGACACAATACATGCATAACACTCAGTCTATTCATGGTGCCATCCTTTGTGCTTACAGTCAGGAACATGACTGGCCAGAGTGGTTAATGCTAAATGCATCTGAATGGCTTACAGGTACACGTAATCACAATAATAACACAACCATGATATGTGAATAGCCACATTGGGTAAAAACTTCTAATAAATAACAGTGTTTCTCCTACTCCTAGACCATGAACTTGTTTGTACCTCTGTAGTTGTGGTGGAACTACAAAGCCCAATATGCAAATAGTAGTGGATTCTGGGATATATAGTTCCACCACAGCTAAAAGTTATCAGCACCAGATTTGCATATCACAGATGGATAATGCAGTTTTTTATTCATGAGGACAAGGAAAATAAATGTTCTCATTTTCAGGAACAGATGTCACAGGGAATGGTTTCTCAATGCAGTCCTCAAGTACCCCCAACAGTGCATGTTTTGCAGGAAACCACAAACCTGCACAGGTCAGGTAATTAGTGTCTCAGCAGAACTCATTTACTACCTCTGTGGATTTCCACAAAATGTTGGGGTTACTTGAGGACTGAGTTGAGAGACCCTGTTGTAGGACATATGAATCATAAAGTATTACAGTGTTATTTTCAAGAAAACACTTTAAAGCACATTTAATGTAACTGGTGTGAACTCTAATATAGCTGACATTTTTAAGTAGGACTCCAGTACAAAACAAAATGCACCATCAAGGGCAGAAAATATTCATACATACACTAGGATGATATGTTAAAGGAGAATTTGTAATTCCATGCATTTAATGCATTAATTGATCACAGGTTAGGTTCACTGTTCTATGTTTATACATCTCCTATAGTGCAATACCTCACAGAGCATTAGGACAGCTACCATCTGAAACACATGTTCTTAGCAAAGTAAATACTAATTTTCAAGGATTTAGGACTAATGCCTGAGTTGTTACCCAAATATTGTCAGTCACAGTGGTCCATTTGTTCTTAGTCTGGATTAAGGTGCTTTGAAATGTTATGGATTTTTTATTTTTAAAGGGATAAGATGCTGAGTAAAGGGAGTTCACTTTGCCCCATGACACAGTCTCTTTTTATGCCAAATGCTTTGTTGATGGCTTTAATCTTAAGGCAGCAGCTATGTAGTTTTGTTTGGGGCAGATTCTCAAAGAAGAAGTCTTCATTAAAGATGGGGTTTCTGCTCCTTCTTATGACAGTGCTTTTCTGTTTCTGCTGTTTTCCAGGTGTAATAGACAGTGCCACGAAGCAGTTAATGGTTTTGGGGTCAGTACCTGGATGGTAAAGTCCTTCTATACTGATTAGTCGGACATGTAGTCTTTGTGCTGCATGGCAATATTCTGTTGTTAAACGGAGGGAAGCCCCATTCTCGAGCAACACTGTGCTTTCTGCCACAAAGCTACCTCTAGAATACAGAAGATCTATAGGAAAAACAGAATCCATCATTCCATCAGAAACTCTGCGAATTATATTTGGGCTGCTGTCTGTGGAGCTGCACTCATCAGCTGAGAGCGAATTGTTTCTAGATAGTCCAAGCTTTCCCTTTCTCTTCAGTGCTCTAGAAAACAGCCTGTCCTGACTTATGGCTTTCAGTAAAGAGTTACCCCTTGGTGGAGATCTGTGAAGCATAGGGGAACTAAATGGAGAAGAGTCAGTTGAAGAGGACGTTTCACTGTCCAAGGTGCCTGAGCGACTTAACGACCTCAGCTTCAATGTCATGAAGTTGCTATAAGAGGATGCTCTATTGCATGTGGTGGTGTTAGCTCGAGACCTGTGCAGCAGAATTGGAAGGTTGACAGGGTCATCATGAAATAGGGATTCTTTTCTTCTGGTGTTGGGGCTTTCCAGTAAGGTGCAGAATCCATAGGAGGTATGGGCCTTAGGAAGATGTGGAAGGGACAGAGCTGCTTGTGCCTGAGGGTCTGCATTTGTACCTTCATCCTCCATAATCTCATCTGCACTGTCCACCTGTATTACATGTGTCTCTGGTGCACTAAAGCCTCCATAGGTAGCTCCACTGAGGTCAGGCACAGACCTGTAGAGTGATTTCATCCTCACACCTCTCTGAGTTGAAATTCGAGGAGGAATACAGAACTCTGGGATTCTGTCTGGAGTAAGGACATTGGGACAAGGAATAGGGCGCTGCTTGTTGTCAGTAATGTATCCTCGCATTGTCAGATCAGATGCCTGTCTCGGCATGTCAGGTACTTTCAGCTTGTCCAACAGCCACATATGCTTCAATCAGAAAATGACTATGATTCTGTAAAGAGAAAATGAAATAAGCTATCAGTGAACCTTTATAAAGCTGTAAGTTGTGTGACATAAACTGTTAAAAATGTCATGTGCAGGTCACATTTCAGTTCCTAAAATATTTTTGCTTGGCTATATTGCTTCTGTATGTTTTGATTTAAAAAAAATGAACACAATAATAAACACAAACAAGTACAATACTTTCATTAGATCCCCTTTCAAACTAATAAACAAGCTGCTACTAGTCAGTGTAAATTGAAATGGAAGAAATTACCTGTTACAATTATAAATTGCTGCTCATATCACTCAGAACAAATTCTCTCCGTAAGATCCAAAGCAAAGGACGACAAGGAAATCTGTGCTCTTTTAGCCTTCAGCAGTGAGTGAGCTCAGCTGTCTCTAGACCTGCTTATATAGCTGAATTAAGCTCTGCTCCAGCGAATCAGTGGTTAGTGGGTGGCGTACATCTTTCACTGGAAAAGGACGCAGGGAAATACAGTGACACAACGGAGTTTTGTTACTTGAGCACTGAATGAGTTGTCAGATGCAGGAAATATAGACATTTGTTTTACAGGCTGAAATAAGGTCAAAAAGTACATAGAATTTATCATGTTTAGGGTTGACATAAAACTGTAAGCATCTACTACTGTAAGTATCCAAACTTGTCGCTTACAGTTTTATGTTAGCCCTAAACATGATAAATTCTGTGTACTTTTTGACAGCTGAAGAGAGCAGCTCCACTGACTGCAGCCCAAATGTAATTTGCAGTTTCTGATGGAATGATGGATTCTGCTGTTCCTATAGATCTTCTGTATTCTAGAGGTAGATTTGTGGCAGAAAGCACAGTGTTGCTTGAGGATGGGGCTTCCTAATTTTGTAGAGTTAGTAAGTGGAAACAAGGATACTTACAGTAGCATTCTGGTCACGCTCCCAGCTCTTTGCACATGCACAGTAGCGAATTGCACGTACTGCGCATGCGCAGAATGCTCCCGGCTACAGGACTGGAGCGCGACCAGGGTGCGCGCTGCTAGGGGCCACTCGTGCACAGTAGCCTCTAACTCATGGCGACTGCCCAGCTTTGCGGGGGTTGCCACCGCTGCCTGGAGTGGATCAGGAAGATGTTGTGGGCACAGTAGGAGTCCAGGAGGCTGGATAAAGCCCCAGGTAAGTACTTTTTTTTTTTTTGTAGTTAAGATTTCCTTTAAAGAACAACTGTAACTCTAAACTAACTAACATTAAACTAACTAAAATTCTAGATGCCACATATATTTCTAGTAATTACTAACAGATAGCAATACAAAGGCTTTTTCTCATCTTTCCATTTTTTTACATGAAGAAAATATGACATTTACAGAGAACAGTTTTCACTGAAATGTCTTCAGAATGACAGAAAGCAGAGATATAGCATCAAAATACTGCGTAACTAACTCATAAGCTTCAGCTTTGTGTGCCTTGTTCCCGTGTCTCTGCTTCGCGCAGTTGTAAAGTAAATATGAATGTGTTTAAAGAGAACTGCGCCAATCACCACAATATTGTTCCAATTGAGTGAGTGGGTTTGCAGGGTCAGAAGTTCCAGATGGACAGTCTTAGGGAGGGATATAGAGCGGGACATCGCAGTCTGAATCCTCTAAGTGCCTGGTTGGACAGCTTTACATTGCTACATGCTCATGCTTAATTGGATACGTAAGTGCAATTTTATGCGCAGCGTGTGGAGCCGCTTATCAACAGTATTACTCTATGATGCTATGTTTTTATATTTATTTATGAGAGCTATATTAAAGTCTAATATTTATTTGTGGAGGAGTTGGATTTATTCTTTGTGTCTAAAGTAAACAGTCAGAAGATTATAGACTGGAAGAACTCATTCTGAATGGTGGGTGTAAGCATCCAAGAACAGGAATAAAGTAATGGTGCTTCTCTTTAGATCATTTTGTGTAGTTGAAAAATCTCTCAGCTGTTCTCATATGATCTGTGAGAAAGCAGAGTGTGTGGGCAGTTCAGACACAAACAGTAAATCATTTTAGTGAAAAATGACAGGGAAGTGGCACCTATCTACATGGTACAGTCCTGGTATCAACGCCATCTCAAGAAGCAGGGCTCTCATTCACAAGGCATTTCCTTCATTCAGCTGTGTTAAGAGACTTCTGAAAAGCCTTCTACTGTTACTGGCCAATAGCTCTAGAAGTATAGCTAAGAATTACAGTTTCTTTGATAGTTGTCTTTTAAGTTACATACACACTTGCAATAACTGTTGCACAAATCGATCATTAATGTTCATTTCAGGTGACTGTTTCAGAACAATTGTACAGACATGCTGCTTGACCATCTAATAAACAGTCTGTACTGTTCTATAAGTGGAACGGAACAGAACGAGCAGAGGTGTTCTGCTGTGGAAAATACAATAGCACAATGGCAGTCATGTTACTATTTTTATATTATTATTTAGTATTTATGGAGTGCTGGCATCTTCTGCAGCGCTGTACAGAGTATATTGTCTTGTCCCTCAGAAGGGTGCATGATCTAATCCCTACCATATTCACATGTCTATGCATCATAGTCTAGGGTCAATTTAGGGAGAAGCCAACTAACTTATCTGAATTATCTATGAATTTGGGACGTGGGAGGAAGCCGGAGTGCTCAGAGGAAACCCAGACAGACCCAATACAAACTCCGTGCAGATAGTGCCCTGGCTGGGATTCACACTGGGGACCCATCACTCCAAGGTTAGAGTGCTAACCACTACGCCGTCGTGCTACCCAGATGGGAGTGAACTCACTAGATGGCTGAAAGGGAGACCCATGATGTTAGGAGACACCTGTACTCACACTATATTTTCATCCAAGATGGTTATAAATGACAGTTTTGAGTGACAAAAAGCTTACATGTGTATGAAGCTTTGGTCAGAGGCATCTATCCCTCTCCTGATGTTGTTGAACACAAGTCTGTTGATTGTGCACAATAGCTGGTGCCATAAAGCAAACCTGAAGAAAGAAAACTCACTTCATGTTTGATACTCACCTAAGAAGAGGGTAGGTTCTGGATACTATAGAGAGCCTTCCCATTCCTCCGAGCTGCCCATTGTTCCTGTGCCGTGCCTGGTTAAACTTCCTTGATCTGCTAGTACTTTGGTAGTCCAGGCTCAACCATGCATAGTACGTATGCGCTCATTTTCAGAAGTACTCGGGAACGTGAGTACTTCAATAGGCTTCCATTCAATAAATTAGACATCCATTCAATAATTTAATTGGAAATATTTACACCAAAAGCTGCTTGTATACTGACAAAATGTAATTTTACATGTGAGAAAGATCATACTGTGGGCCTGCTTTACTAAGGTCGCATTCACAGTGGGATGGTGCGATTTTAATGCGATGTTAAAGTTGCAACGTGTCTGCGTTAAGAGGTAACGCACTGCAAGAAGTGAGTTACCACAATGCAACTTTTTTTAACGCAACTTTAATGTCGCACTGTGAACGGCAGATAGGATTAGCATTGCAGTGCGGAAAGCTGCGTTATAAGACTTATAAGACTATAATTCCCACTGTGAATGCGACCTAATGTTTACTAATATTTGCCAGGGCTGGAGATCACTGAAGAACAGAAGTCTTCTGAAAGGTTAGTGCATTGATTACTATATTGTATACACACTTTCCACTATTTTTTTTTTCAAAGACTTGGTTTAGCCTCCCAGATTTTTTATTGTTAGTAAAGGTTAATATAGGATTACATCACTCAATTAATTGTCAAACTTGATGCAGCTGTTCCAGAGAAATTCCCTTTGGAAAAGCCAGTCACGTAACCCAGAGATCGGTGTGCAAAGAATAAAAAGTATAAAGCTGCCTGCAAAGGGGGAGTTTCTTCTTTGCATAGAGCCATCAACTTACCCTCTGCACAGAGAGTAGGTGGGCAGGGTTAGCTCTGTGATGACAATGAAATACTGGGTGATCTCTACTTCCAGACTACCCTCTGTACTTCCAAGATTAATACTCAGTGTAATCAAGCTGCATACAGTATGACATTCAAACATAAATCTGTTTTGCAAGCCAGGTATTAACTGCACAATGGAAAAATGGTGTATGTGTAATAAACAAAATGTTGTGCCTTGCAAATTATGATATATACCACACAATATGCATTAAAAACCTGGCCTTGATCTAGGTCTTTAAATGAAAACAAAAACAATCTTTATATGTATATTTTGTAAAGGCCTTGCTATTGGTGTGGGCATGCAACAACAATACAACCACCATTAAGCTTCCTGCAACCAGTGCTATGGTTCAGAATGCCCCAGGTAAGGATCACAAACCTTTACCATTTAACAGCAGACTTGATTCACAAGCAGCGCAAGTTAAAAACAACCTAGGAGTGCATAGCGTGGTCGTGCACTGCAGCGTACCTTCCTTAGGTACGTGAATTGCTTACATAGCAATGCACGCTCCTCTAACCTCCTTAGCGGTATGCCTGACACTGTGTCGGACATACCGCTCTGTGGCCCCAGGAGTCCCCCATAATTAAATATTTGTGCCAAATGACTGTAAACCCTCTAGCTAGCACTAGGCTAGCTAGTAAAAGTGTCGGACACCTGCCGCTCCCCTGGTTTTATACATTACCCAGCCTGGATCCAGCGATCGGCGCAGCCTCCCCACACAGCTCCGGTCTCTCTATGGGGAGGATCGGGTTTGCGCATGACATCATGACGTCGGCGATGTCATGATGTCAAGTGTGATCCTCCCCATAGAGAAGACCGGAGCTGTGCGGGGAGGCTGCGCCGATCACTGGATCCAGGCTGGGTAATGTATAAACGGGGGAGCGGTTGGGATCGGAAGGTGCCGGACACTTCTACTAGCTAGCCTAGTGCTAGCTAGAGGGTTTACAGTCATTTGGCACAAATATTTAATGATCGGGCAAAAAGTGCCAGCCGCTGCTGTGAAGTATTGCGACCGTGATCCTTCACTAGCGTGGCTGCTACTATGTTAATTAGCATACTTACTATGTAATTAACATAACATTTATTTGCATAATATATGTTTTTTAATTCTGCTCGGACCTGGAGAACCATAGTAAAATGACCCTGTGTGTCTCTACCTCTGTATTCCTCTAAACCTAATACAAGTCTTATTGAGGAGCTAGTTTTGAGCTTTAGGAAGGTAAACAAATAGGGAAAAGGACACAATGGGGTCTATTTGTTAAAAAAAAAACAAAAAAAAAAAAAACCTGAGTTAAAATTTTCCCCTCCTCTTCTGTATTTTTAAAATCGATTACCACTCATAACGCTAGATTTATAAAAGGATGATTACATTTTTTTAGGTTGGCAATAAGTGCTTTGTTCACTATCTATAAAGGCTCGTATCCACTAGGGGCAATTTGTAGCAAGTCCCTGTATGCAACAGGAAATCGCAACCTATTGAAATCAATAGGCTGCTTCTGAATTTATGTGCAGGGAAAAAACAGACAGTCGGCAGCATTTGTGCAAATCCTGAATGTGAATCCCCATAGCAATAGGGATTCGGGAGAGGGATTTCGGTGTGCACTTGTATCAGTGCAAATGCCAGCGTGCTTCTCCGAGAACTAAACTGACAATCCAAACCACTATTTAGGCTGCTTTCACAGTGGGACGTTACAGGCGCACGTTAGAGCAGCCTGTAACGCAGCCCAACTCACAGTAATGAAAAATCAATGGGCTGTTCACAGTGCCCACCTTGCTTTACAGTGTAATGCTGCATGTTCAATGAAAGTGCAGCATGCTGTGCGTTATACGACTGTTTGCACATGCTCAGTAATGTTGGTTTTTTAGTTTTTTTCCGTGCAGGAGAGGAGGAGGGGAGAGTCCGCTATTGTGTTTAGCCACATGGCTAATTAATATTCACTGCACTGCAGCGTTTACTTCCTGGAGCGGCCTCTTATTGGCTAGCGGGACCATGTGATGCGGAGTGTTCCGATCATGTGGTCTCCACAGTATTTTGACACATGCGCCGTTTTCATTCTATCACTATCGAACAAAAACGGCGCACCAAGAGACGCATAATATTTCTCTTGGTAACGTCCAAATTTAACCCCACCATGCGTTGCGTTAGGCGGACGTTATGGGATCATAACGTCACCTCTAATGCAACGTCCCTGTGTGAAAGAGCCCTTAGGGCTGGTTCACACTACAAGAGCTTTTCTGAGTGCTTTGTGATTTTAAAAGCTCTTGTTAATGTTATTCTGTGTGTGTGTTCTCACCGGAGCGATGTAGTGTGCACCAGCCCTGACTTGAATGGAATAAGTAATCTCCAACTACGACTGTTGCCTTGTTCACATTACAATTCGTCAGCGCTATCACAAGTGCTAAGCAATTTGGTTAGTGATTTCCATGCGTTTTTAGCTTAGAAAAGTATTCTTATAAGCGCTTTTTTGAGTGCTTTTGCTGAGAGATCCATTTTGACACTTCCTGACGACAGTCAGGAAGTGAACGCTTGTATCCGGAAATGAATAAATACAATGGCCTCAATTCATCATTGTCTTTACGATAACTTTTTCCAGTTTGTTAAATTACCGAATTCGAAGTTTATCGATTTCTAGTTGTATTCATCAAGGTTTTTCCGCATTCGGTGTGACTTCGATAAAATATCGATAACAATGCGGCAACTATTCGGTAACGTGTCGATATTTCCATTTTACAGCGGTAATTTAACACAAGGCCATAAGATTGTGGGTAAAAGGGCAGTCCTTTGTACACCACGTAGCAACATTACGAATAGGGCTTAACACCTGGACCAGGATTCTGGAAGTGGCTTGGGACAATCCCACAATTTCGCCAGCTACGGCTTGATAGGAGCCTTTTCTGAAAAAATGTAGTGCAGCTAGCAATTTAGTTAACCCTGGCATTGCCTGTGTTCTCTTACAAGATGATTCAAGAGAAATGCTGATGTCCTGTTATAGCAAATAATTCCATTCTCTTGCAAATTGATATGGTTCTAGACCAGGCATGGGCAAACTTGGCCCTCCAGCTGTTAAGGAACTACAAGTCCCATAATGCATTGCAGGAGTCTGACAGCCACAGTCATGACTCATAAGGCAAATGCATTGTGGGACTTGTAGTTCCTTAACAGCTGGAGGGCCAAGTTTGCCCATGCCTGTTCTAGACCTTATTCTTGCCCTTCTGCGCCTTTGAATCACTCTCGGTTTATACATAACCACTTCAAATGGCTCCATCTTCTCTGTCAATAATTATCTGACAGGAATAACGACAGAGCAGTGAAGGAGATAACTAATTCTAAATTTAACGCTAAACCACACCCACTGTTTTATCGCATCATTACCGAATGATTACCGATAACAGCTAACAGCTGTAGATAACTTTGCTGAATCCTGAAATCAACTTATTGGGTTTGTGATTTTACTGAGCTGTCGGTAATTGATTCGATAAGTCTTGATGAATCGAGGCCAATGTATTTATTCATTAAAGAGCTCGGGAAATCGCAATTCTAATTGCTTTTGCAGTTGTCTTGCGATTTCCCTATACTTTCTATTGAACACAAACGCTCAGAAAATGATACAGGAGCTGCGTATGCGATTCAATAAATAGCAAAGCGGTCATATATAAACACCCCCATAGGAAATCATTGCACAAACGCTTTTAGAGCAATTTACAAAATCGCCAGTGCTTACAAAAACCCGCAAAAGCTCATAGTGTGAACAAGCCCTTACTTCTCACCAGAAAAAGTAGCAGTAACAAGCCTACTGACAGCACTGCAGCTGTGTCTCACTACTTCTGAATGTGACAATCTGTGGCAGAGCTGGTGAACTAACACCACTGTTTTCCATTGACACTTGTGTTCTGGTAATCAACATTTCTCAGCTCAATATACTGCTCCTGGAAGCACATTGGCACCCTCTAGTGGTTATTTATTAGACTACATACATGCAATCTATTCTAAGCATATTTGTTACTAGAATCATGGCATCTGGCAGGCATACTTTTATGTGCACCTTTGGTACTAGTGGTAACAAATCTACATAGTAGAGCTTAGGACAACTGTTATCACAGTACCTTTGCAGTATTTTTATTCTTTAACAAATATTTTATTATTGTAAACAATGCAATGTATAAAAACACACACTTGTGCCCAAAGTTCAGCAGAGCTTATTTGGATACTAAACCACTACGCTTATCCATGTACAGTATGATTTGGTACAAGTGCCACCAAAGGGTAAAACAGGTCCAAGCTACAAGTTGCGTGGATCGGGGGGATTGGCCCTAGAGCTGCGCAGCCGCACTCGCGGCTAAGCGGACTGCGCAGCCGCGGCCGGCTCATGTGGCCATCTTTGCGCAGCCAAGAGAGCCCAACCCGGGCCGAGCGGTCGGGATCCGGCCGGGGGGGCAATTGAGCGCAGGGGACCCGGCGGAACGGCACGGAGGGCGTGGACGGCGTCCTCCGTGCCTTAAATGAGCATACAGGTATTTGACTTTTTAAAGATTTCGCCTCGTAAGTCCTTTAACCCTCCTGGCGGTTTAATTATTTCCGCCAGGAGGCAGTGCAGCAGTTGTTTTTTTTTAAATCGTGTAGCGAGGGCTCGCTACATGATAGCCGCTGCTCAGCGGCATCCCCCCGCCCGCTTCGATTGCCTTCGGCGATCTCCGATCAGGTAATCCCGTTCAAAGAATGAACGTCACCGACGTCATTGGGAGTCCCTATCCACCCCTCGGCGCTGCCTGGCACTGATTGGCCAGGCAGCGCAGTGGGGTCTGGGGGGGGGGGGGGGCGCGGCGCGACGGATAGCGGCGATCGAGGGCGGGGCGGCGGCGATTGGTGTGCTGACGCAGCTAGCAAAGTGCTAGCTGCGTCCAGCAAAAAAAAAATTAAGTAAATCGGCCCGACAGGGCCTGAGAAAACCTCCTGCGTGGCTTACCCCGAACTACGTGTTCGGGGTTACTGCCAGGAAGGTTAAGAGCCAGCTCAGTGGAAAGTACAAGATTTGCACCATCAATACATATGACCTGCCCAGTCATCAGATAACCTGTCAGTTTAGTGTTCTGGCCAAGAGGACATGGAGACTGCTGATGTGAAGACCCAGAAGCTTCTCACAATGCATGGGGGATTCTATCCAAAGTCTTATAGAGAGAGACTGTACACCAGCAGGAAATAGAGTCGTCGAGATCTGGTGAGTGCAAAAGCCACAGTGCTGGATGAAACCCAAAGAATCATCATTTTGCGGGGGCAGATCCTTCTCTAGAATATTTAGGGATTAATTTAACCGCCTCATACGAAACACTGTTTTATCACAACTACTACCCTTTAGCCAGTCAATAACTCACTCTCTCTCCCAATGGTCTACCTATGGCCTATCCTGGTTGGGCCGGATAAACTCAGTTAAAATGACACTCCTCCCCAAGCTTCTATACTATTTATTTATTTTATTTCCAATTGTTTTAATCAGATATGAGAGGTTTTGTGCCCTGGAGCCTTTCGCCAGGGGAGTCATCTCTGAACTGTATGCTTTATTAAATGACCCGTCACAGTCCTTTTGTCATACATGGTCCCAAATGGGAGTCTGATCTCGGAGGGAACAGGACGAAGGAGGAATGGTAGGTGATTTGGAAGACTGCTTCTAAACTGTCCCTGAATCTAGCCTTAGTAGAAACAGCTTATAAAGTAGTGCTCAGGTGGTACTGGGTTCCCACTAGGCTTCACCATGTTCCTGGAGCAAACTCGGGCCATTGTTTCCGAGGCTGTCAGACTAAAGGAGATATGTTACACATCTGCTGGGCATGTCCAATGATTTCCAGGTTTTGGTCCCGAGTACACAGAATGGTGCAAGCTCTGTTTGGCAAGCAGATTACTAAAGACCCATGGTCTGCTCTTCTACATTATAAAATTGATTCTCTCTACAAACCTCAAAACACTCTAGCCCATTTTATTTTTGTGGTGGCTTCGCAGACAGTGGTGCGAGCTTGGAGAACCCAATTTGTTTCTTTCGAAGAGTTCAAAAATAGAGTAACAGCTTATATGGTCCAGGAACAAATGGTGGGAGTTCTGGAAAATAGGGTTGCTTCTTACCATAAAATGTGGGATACTTGGAGCCAATACATAGGTGCTACCTCTAACTAGCTAATAGTAAAATGCCTCCAGCCAACTTTGTCTATCCTCCATGGGGCTGGAGTCCTGACCTTGAACCCTTCCAACTACCATCTCCTCCCCTCCCCTCCCCCCTCCCCCCAGCTCTTTCCTTATACTGTATCTCATCTCATTTTCTTTCCTTTCTTCTTTTTCTTCTGTTTTGGTTTTATTTATTTATTTGATCTACAGCCCGAATAGCGTGAATATAGTCAGACTTGCACTAATGGTATTAAAGTCTCGTAAGATGACATTACAGAAGTGCATATATGTAACCTATGGTAGGAATACTGTGACTGTTCAAGAACCTCAGTTACGTAATAACGCAATCGGACTTGTCTGTTGTGATCTGCAATTATTTTGCTAAAGTTCTGTATAGAAGAAGCAAGCGGTGGTGCACTTCCAAGTAAAACCTCACTTTTCTTTTACTCCATTAACAACATCATGCATGTCAAAGGATTCTTTGAAATGCATTATGTTTTTATGCCTTTTAATGGAATAAAATAAAAGTGACGTTTTACTTGGAAGTGCACCACCGCTTGCTTCTTCTATACTGAACTGGTTACTAGGATTGGTGAGTTGCACTCCATGGTATAGAGCCTGTTACCTGTGCATAGCACCGTGCTCTTATTTTGCTGATTTTCCTAAAGTTCATATGTTATGGTTAAACCAAAACATTTTTATAAAAATTTTGAAACAGAAACCCAAAGCATTAATGATTATATCTGTAAAATGGCACCCAAACATGAACTACTGAGATAATTTCACGGAAGGAAGGCCAAGCAGAGGAAATGCCACGGCAAGAAAAGACCGTGCATGAGATATATAATTGAAAGATAGCCGAGGTGGCTGACATAGAGAAATCCAATCAGTCAGGGCCGGGCCGAGGCATAGGCTGGAGAGGCTCCAGCCTCAGGGCGCAGTGTAAGAGGAGGCGCACAATTCATTCAGCTGTCATTACTAATTGTGTATGAAGCAGAAAGAAATAAGAAAAGGGGATACATAGCAGTGACTGCAAGCCAGATAACTAGATATTAAGGTGTTGGGGAGGTTGTGGGCCCTGTGGCCCTCTTAGTCTAATAGCAATCAGTGTGTGACAGCTGGGGTGGGAGGGATGGAGGGGCGCACTTTGGTGTCTCAGCCTTGGGTGCTGGAGGACCTTGTCCCGGCTCTGCAATCAGTGGTTGGAAAAAGTTGAACTCAAAGACAACATTGAAACACTGATCATGGCAGCATAAGGACTGTTCTGCCTCAGCCGAGGTTCAATATTGCATTGCCATTCTCAGTGTTGTTGTGTCTCTCTACAGCAGCCTTTCTCAACCTTTCTACAGTGGAGGAACCCTGCAAATAACTTTTGGATCTCAAGGAACCCCTGCAAACTATTTTTTGATCTCGAGGAACCCCTGCATTTATTTTGCAGGAGGTATGGTCTTTACAAGTAGGTTAGGCTGTTTATGTCACTACCTCCTATTACACTGCCACTCATTATACTGTCTCCTAACCCCCAATTTAGTGCTTCTTTTTTACAGTACCCCCTATTATAATGTGCTGTATTATACTTCCCCCACGATGGGGGAAAATGCCAAGGAACCCCTACAGAGTACTCAAGGAACCCTGGTTGAGAAAGCCTGCTCTACAGCATGTATGTTGTTCAGTTAGTAGACAGCACTGCCACCCTGTGGTCCTTTTCTGTAATGCCCTTTTTTCCGTAATGTCAGTTTTACTACTTTCTGTTATTATTTTTTATATATAAAGCGCCAACATATTCCACAGCGCTTTACAAAGCCCAATAAGACAACAAGGGGAGGAACATAGATACAACTAAAAAATGTACAGCAGAGTCCCAAGCAGCACCAATATTGTGACAAAAACAGTAAACATTAGGAGGATGACCCTGCCCTTGCGAGCTTACAATCTAAAGGGTAGTGGGGGCGAGTTGATAGTTACTCTGAGCAGGGCATTCTGGGAAAGATATCCAAGGTATTATTATTATTTAGTATGTAACTGTTTTGCAGAGATTTGGGGAGGAAATCTTAAACAGTGTATGTATTTTCCAGCATCACATCTGTGCTGCTGCAATAATAAAAATAGACATGATTGCCAAGATACAGATGTCTGGATTGGTCCTGCTATCTGATTGAAGCGATCGTATCGGTAAATTTCTGCAGTCCATGAGGTGGCATAAGGAACCTCAGGTAGGAAGTTACCAAGTCGAAAACTGTAGTCAGAATAAGGATTGTGCATATGCCTCAGAGATAGCCCAGAACATAGTGCCAGGGTGTAAGATGTTAGCAGGAACATAACGGCCCAAACATGTTGCTGGCATTGTGTACAGGAAAATCTGTAAGTGTATGGGCTAGAACTTCTGAAGTCCAGATGGGAGATACCACAGAAGCTGAGGAAGAATAACAGGGCTAAGATCCTGTGGGACTTCAAAATTCAAATGGGCAGACAGGTACTGGCCAATAGGGATGATGAGATAATTGAGGATGAAATAATTTGTCCTCGCATTCAAATGTCATGCAAATGTTAAGGAGCTTGAACTTGAACAGTTAAATTGACAGGAAGTTATTCTGATTATGCCAATTTCAAGCTGCAGATAATTTACATTAATTTACATTTGCATTTCTCCTTAACATCCTATTACATAGTTACATAGTTATTTGTAACTATGTAATAGGATGTTAAAGGAAACCAGAGAGGAATAATTAAGTTATTTATACATACCTGGGGCTTCCCGCAGCTGCAGAAACCCTAATCGCTCCCACGCCGAGGTCCTCAGCTTCCTCCGTTCACCAGTGCGGGTCCCGTCCTTCCAGGGGGCGTGGCCAGCCTACGCCAGTGAAGTGCGCTGTTTGCGTATCTCTCCAGCAGCCGCTGGAGAGGTACGCAAGGAGCGCACTTCAGCTACGATCGACTTGCCAGTCGGGCTGAAGTGACGGAACCGGCACCGGCGAATGGAGGAAGCTGAGGACCGCAGCATGGGAGCGATTAGGGTTTCTGCAGCTGCGGGAAGCCCCAGGTATGTATAAATAACTTTTAACTATTCCTCTCTGGTTCTCTTTAAGGATAAATGCAAATGTAAATTAATGTAAATTATTTGCAGCTTGAAATTGGCATAATCAGAATAACTTCCTGTCAATTTTACTGTATTAACTGCTTACTCTTCATTTTTACTAGCATAATTGTTGTTATTATTAATATTGATACACAAACAAGAATAATATACCTGTATTTTAAAACCAAATACACATTGTACCAACAGTATAAGTTAAAGAGTAACATAAGGAAAAAATTACTTTTTTTTTTTACAATTTAAGTTTATAAATTATTAAGTCAGTTAGTTTGCCAATTGTAAAATCTATCCTCACCCTGATTTATGATCTGATATTTATCACTGGTGGTGACCTCTTTAGTTCTGCCAAGTGATCTGTATGGAATGATTGTTACTGAGAGTTCTATGCACAGAGGCAGATATTGCTTGAAAAAGCTGTTATTTCCCACAATTCAACGAGGTTCTCAGACTGCAAACTGTCAGGACCATAGTCATGACATTACTTTGAGGGAGGGGTTTCACCACAATACCAGCCACACTGACCCCCAAGATTCAAGAAAAGGTAACAATTACTTGTGGGAAAGGGGGTGCTGATTGGGATGAAGTCCAAACCTTGGTTAAAGTTCCTCTTTAAAGTGAACCGAGCACCATTTGTAGCACCTAGGGCATCTCAATAGCACATGAAAAATGCATGCCAACAATATGTCTCATTATTAGAATAAACTTCCATTTTACCTTTTATTTTACATTCAAAGTAGTTTTATTAGCCTACTTCAGCAGGCCTAGCCGTCTGTACCCAGCCGCAGAGATTTCAGGCAGCTAATTGTTTTATTGTAGTGATTACCAAGAAGTAAACAATACCTTTTCATAAACATAGGGGGGCGGATAATTAGGACAGTTTCTTCATAGAGTCTATCTACAGTAAATGTGTAAAGATAGCATCTCTGACTTCTATAAATAAGGACTGTGAGAAGGGTAGGGGGGAACATGGCAGCTTCTATGCCAGGAGTAATTCCAGTGAATGAAAGGGTGCTTAGTTCCCTTTAAAGGACCACTATTGTGAAATCTATACAAAATAAAACTAAAAATGATTTATACTGACGAGAAAGCTAGTAGAAGGGATAGTAAAGTTAAAACATAAATCACACTGCTGTTTACACATTCATGACAGCCTGCATGTGAGGGGCTCAATCAGATCAAGGACCCCTCCTCCGTTTACACAGGCACAGCAGAGGACAACCTCTGCATGAAGCAGAACAGCTGATGCCTCTCTCTGTTAAGCACAGTGTCTAAAAACAGGAGAAAAATCGGTTCGGCACGCCGCGGGCACAGGACGGCTGCAGGGGCCTGGTTCAAACCCCAGGTGAGTGAAACTCTTGCTTTTATTTTCAGTGAGGCTGGGAACACACTTAGCAGAAATGCTAGCGTTACGGAAAAAGTAGCGTTTTTGCCTGCAATGTTAGTCAATGGGCCGCATCAAAAAACACATAAAATGCATATGCATTTGGTACGCGTTTTATAATATGCGTTTTTAAAAACGCACATAATGAATGTCAATGGTGACGCAATGTAATGTGTTTTGTATCCGTTTTTATATGCGTTTTTTTGTTATATATGTTTTCTGATGTATTTCCGCTTCCTGTTGTCTTCCTAGTGATTTGCATAAAACAGTATGAAAAACCCATGGAAAATGCATACAAAATGCATATGGGTTTTGTATACGTGAACCGCAAATGTGTTAAAACGCACGCAAAATGCAAGAAAACTGCATGTGTGGAAAAAAACGTAAAACGCAAACACACAAAAATTGCACTACAAACGCAAAACCGTACATGACAGAAAACGCGACCTTTCACACACTGACAAGTGTGCACCCAGCCTGAAGGATCACTTTAAAGTGGATCCGAGATGAACTTTTACTCATTGCATATTTGTGTTCCTTTCCTATTGTTTATAGGCCATTCCTCAAGCCAAATACTTTTTAGTTTTTGTTTTAATACTCCAATTTCCTATAAACTAAACAAGCCACGCCCACAGGTTTTCAGAGAGCCAAGGCACTTTCAGACAGTAGCAAAGGCTCATGGGAGCTCAGTCTGGGCAGGAGGAGGGGGAGGTATTACTAGCCAGAGATTTCAGAGGCAGAGGGGAGGAGGGAGGAGGAGGGGGGACTAGGTTTTTTTGCTCAAGATGCAGATAAGCCTGCCTCTGTGTAATGTTTACAAACAACATGGCTGTTGTCATTGTATCACAGGAAGAATTAATCATATTCTATTAAAGCTGTTTGCAGCTAGATTTGCTCTGTAAACTATCTAAACTTTAGATAAGATATATAGACAAGTTACTTGTTATAGTTAGTTTTTCATCTTGGATCCGCTTTAATTTCTCTAAAATAGCAGTCAAATTCACATTTTTCAGCTGACTGTCTCCCTCTGCTGGAAGAGGAGAGCTATGTATTTTCTAAGTTCCACTTTGTTAAGAAAAACTCAATGATTTTCTTTTGGCTCAACAAATTTTTTTTTAAATAATGTGCCTATGGCCCCTTCCCCAATTGTGTATTGCTGATTGCAGTTTCAGCAACGCACAGTGTATGCAAACTGGAGCAACATCAGAAGTGCATAGACTGCATGTTTTCAACCATGCCATTTGATTCAGCGTATAATTGCATGTTTGTGCAAACACAGTGCGATTTTATTAGTTATAAATGAAGGAGATTGCAACTGCATTGGGAAGAATCGCTTAAAGGGGCACTATGGTGAAAATTTTTAAAATTTAAAATATGTGCAAACATAGACAAATAAGAAGTACATCTTTTTCCAGAGTAAAATGAGCTATAAATTACTATTCTCCTATGTTGCTGTCACTTACAGTAGGTAGTAGAAATCTGACAGAAGCGACAGGTTTTGGACTAGTCGATCTCTTCATAGGGGATTCTCAGCAAGGCTTTAATTCTTCAAAAAGATATTCCCTAAAAAGGATTTAAACAATGGTGCTGGCCAGCTTCCCTGCTCGCTACTTATAATTTAAGTAGGCCTCAGTTATTTGGACTGAGTTAGTCAAAAAGGCTTGATGAGCAGACCTGCCCTTTAAGGGGAATTTCTCTTAGAGAGAAAATCTGCAGTTCTGTCAGCAGAACTAGAACATACCAAGAAGCTGTTCTATGGACAAGGCCACAGGTCTCCCTGACCTGGGCATGTACCGCCACTAGAACAATAAACATCAGCCATGTTTTGTAAATATCCACATTCCTGCATGTATGTCAAATGCCTCATTGAATATTAATCGAGTAGGTGTGTATGATGACACTACGAGTGGGTCCACCAATAGTCTGATCTAGGGGATGGCGAAGATGATGTCATATTTAACGCTTTCCTAGTCGGTATTAAAGCCTGAGGGAGCTATGGTAGCTCACTCTGCTTCATACTTTCATGCCCTCCATCTCTGACTTCTACTGACTGGAACCCAATTATTTCTCTAAGCATGTTCATTCCTTTCTGTAATCTGATATAATGTATGCTGTACATAGGTAGTCTAGATGTAACATAGAGTAGATGCAAGAAGACCTGGGTACCATCAGCAGGAAGGTACTCACGCAGCTGTAACGCAACATGGAAATCTGCTTTGCCAGGATATGATGAACTATATCTGTATATATGTTTCCTGAATAAACTTCGTGAATATTGAAGAAGCCTGAGAAAAGTCTATCTCCTGCTTGCTGTGTGATCGTGTTTGCAGCTCTTGAGTAGTGTTGGGCGAACAGTGTTCGCCACTGTTCGGGTTCTGCAGAACATCACCCTGTTCGGGTGATGTTCGAGTTCGGCCGAACACCTGATGGTGTTCGGCCAAACCGTTCGGCCACATGGCCGAACTAAGAGCGCATGGCCGAACGTTCCCCGAACGTTCGGCTAGCGCTGTGATTGGCCGAACGGGTCACGTGGTTCGGACCCAAACGCGCTCTGATTGGCCGAACTGTCACGTGGTTCGGGTAAATAAATACCCGAACCACGTCATATCTCCGCCATTTGTCTGTGGGTTTAGCTTTGGGTAGGCAGGCAGGGTAGTTCGCGCTCCAGCCACGCTAGCCAGGGTCCCCCCAGTCATTGTGTCGCTGCTGAGAATAGTAGTACACCGCTCGCTCAGCCACACTATATAGCATTGTGTTTACTGCCACTCTGTGTACCTCGCTCAGCCACACTATATAGCATTCTGTTTACTGCCACTCTGTGTCTGCTGGGAATAGTAGTACACCGCTCGCTCAGCCACACTATATAGCATTCTGTTTACTGCCACTCTGTGTACCTCGCTCAGCCACACTATATAGCATTCTGTTTACTGCCACTCTGTGTCTGCTGGGAATAGTAGTACACCGCTCGCTCAGCCACACTATATAGCATTGTGTTTACTGCCACTCTGTGTACCTCGCTCAGCCACACTATATAGCATTGTGTTTACTGCCACTCTGTGTCTGCTGGGAACAGTACTACACTGCTCGCTCAGCCACACTATATAGCATTGTGTTTACTGCCACTCTGTGTACCTGGCTCAGCCACACTATATAGCATTCTGTTTACTGCCACTCTGTGTCTGCTGGGAATAGTAGTACACCGCTCGCTCAGCCACACTATATAGCATTCTGTTTACTGCCACTCTGTGTACCTCGCTCAGCCACACTATATAGCATTGTGTTTACTGCCACTCTGTGTCTGCTGGGAACAGTACTACACCGCTCGCTCAGCCACACTATATAGCATTGTGTTTACTGCCACTCTGTGTACCTCGCTCAGCCACACTATATAGCATTGTGTTTACTGCCACTCTGTGTACCTCGCTCAGCCACACTATATAGCATTGTGTTTACTGCCACTCTGTGTCTGCTGGGAACAGTAGTACACTGCCGCTCACTCAGTCACCCCATTACTATATAGCATTGCTGGGATCTGTAGTACTCTGCTCACCCACCCATACCATTGTACTGCCAGTCACTGTGTATATTGCTGGGATCTGTAGTACTTCCCTCACCGTCAACCACTATATAGCATTGCGTACTCTGCCAGTCAGTGTGTATATTGCTGGGATCAGTAATACTCCACTCAACGTCAACCACTATATGAGCTCACCATGAGTTCCTCAGAGACCTCCGCTGTGAGCAGCACTCCCAACAACAGCAACAGCCAACGTCCCACGCAAGCTATAACATCCACCCCAGCAGCCGGTGGTCAGCAGCAGCCCTCCCCGGAGGAGAACGTTGTGTCCATCGGTCCGGCGCCAGAGCGATTATTGAGGGCTGCCATTGAGGAGATGATGGGGCCTGATGTGGAGGAGGAGGTCGGGCTCAGGCCAGCATCCCAAGTTAATGTTGAGGACGATGAGGGGTCTGTGTCTGGGGATGTTGGGGTGGCAGAGGTGGTGGGTGGGTCAGACTCAGGAGAAGAGTTGTATGATGAGGATGATGATCGGGACCATCTGTATGTGCCTCAGAGTCCGACCCCGGAAAACATGTTGTATCGTGTGTTTAGGTACTAAAATCTGCGTTCCCACTTCCCAGTACTGCCCGGGTCCACGGATCCATATAATTTTTTGGGCAGCACTATCAAACTGTGGTACTATGAGTGAGTTGCCATGGTCCTTCTGTGCTGTCACACTCACCGTCTGTCTGCAGATGGATTGTTCAACACAGCTACGCCATCTGACATGTAGTCCTTGACCATCTTCTCCAGGCGATTGGTGTTGGAGGACGTGGAACTGACCGATTGCTGTTCTGTGGGCTGCTGCATGGGTGTCAGAAAATGTTCCCACTCCAAGGACACTGCCAATACCATGCTGCTTGTGTTCTTTGCTGCCCTCCTGGTCCTCCTGGGTTTGCTGAAGTCAGTCTGTCGGCGTACAACTGGCTAGAGAAGGAGGAGGATGTCAATCTCCTCTCTAAAGTCTCCATCCTCAAGGGCCTGCTGGAATTGTTCTATTTTTGACCTGTCTGACACTTTCTTTAATCAGTTTTTTAACATTGTGTTTGTATAAACTGGGTATAAACCCAGTAATTGGTGTTGTCCAGAATAATGAATAATAATGAATAGTGAATAATGCGCGGGCCGCGTTCAATGCAGTCTAGCATGAATTGAGCCATGTGTGCCAGAGAATCCTGCCAGACTCCTCTGTCTTCATGTTCTTGTGAGCGTTGTGATTGTTGTGATGCACCATATTCGTTATCAGCATCACTTTCTTCCTCTTCTGCTGTCCATTCCCGCTAAATTGTGGAAGTCCAACGTGCACCGCTCTGTCCCTCGGCAGTGGGGGCATCCAATTCCTGCTCCAACTCCAGCTGTTCCTCGTCCTGTTCTTTGTCATAGCTGGGACCAGCGTTTCCTGAGGCAGGTTGCCTGATGTTGGTATCATCACGCTGATCGTTTTCATCTTCAGATTCCCCCACTTGCATCATGCCAGCGGTTTCCATCTTCAACATTGATTTCTTCAGTAAACACAGCAGTGGTATTGTAATGCTGACTGTAGAGTTGTCACTGCTCAGTCACAAGCAACGTGGATTGCTCAAAATTTTGGAGGACTTGGCAGAGATCCAACATGGTGGCCCAATCAGATCCACAGAAGCTTGGTAGCTAGCTGCTGGAATGCGCCTCGGCACTGCGCAAAAGCGTGCTAGCATGTGCAGCGTAGAATTCCAGCGCGTAGGGAGGGACATCACCCAGCGAGCGATGGTGCGCTACATTGAAGCGCTCCTGCATCTCTTGGTGAGTCCTTCAGAAGCGGTACTGGACTTTAAAAAATGTTTTTTTTTTTTCCTTCAACAGAAGATCTGCCACGTTGGAGTGAGGAGGACGCCGCCGACCCCGACACCAAGCTGAACCCCGGCAAACTCCAAGCAGAGGATCTTCAGGAACCCTCAAGGCTTTGAGCAAGCTGAGGAGGATCAGCAGTCCCGACGAGACCTCTCCTCATATGTGACTGTGTGCAGTGGAGTAGAGCTCCCCAGAACAACCTCTCACTTGTCACTTTGTCACTGGTCACTTTGTCACTTGTCACTTTGTCATTTTGTCACTTTGTCAGTCACTTTGTCACTTTGTCACTGGTCACTTTGTCACTTGGTCACTTGTCACCTGGTCACTTGTCCAGATGATCTCGGTACACCTCCTGCGATTCAAATTCCTGCACACATTGCTCTGGGATTTGGGTGTGATGAATGATGCATCTAACTGGCCACCGGAGGCAATTAAGGCCTTCAAAACATTGAAAGCAGCTTTCTGTTCCGCCCCCATTTTGCGTCATGTTGAGTTGTTGACGTCATGTTCATCCTCGGC
Source organism: Hyperolius riggenbachi (assembly GCF_040937935.1). Classification (NCBI taxonomy): domain Eukaryota; kingdom Metazoa; phylum Chordata; class Amphibia; order Anura; family Hyperoliidae; genus Hyperolius; species Hyperolius riggenbachi. Next base: position 220,351,510 of record NC_090648.1, read on the forward strand.
CTCGCCTTGCATTTCAGTGCGAGGTGCATTTTCCACAGAAAAAGGTTGTGAATCCGGGCACAACATTTGTGGCTGTTCCATTGACCTTTCACAGGTAGAAGATTGTGGGGGTGGGAATAGCTCCTCCGAATAGCCCATTGTGTCCTGAAAACTACTCATTGCATTGCTTTGCGCACGCATTTTTTTGTCCTCATGCTAGGCCTGAGTTGCGCCTGAAAGTGTGGCCTTCTCCTCCTGCGCCTCCTCCTGTTCCATCACGTCTGCTGCTGCTGGGTTAGCATTGCCGCCCGGTCCCTGTTTATTGAACCTCTTATCTTTATTACATTTATGACTGCATGGCGGTACAAAGCATGCTATCCGCACGCTTCTTGTCCTCATGCAAGGCCTGAGTTGCGCCTGAAAGCGTGGCCTTCTCTTCCTGCGCCTCCTCCTGTTCCATCACGTGTGGTGCTGCTCTTGCTGCTGGGTTAGCGTTGCCGGTCCCTGTTTATGGAACCTCTCATCTTTATTACATTTATGACTGCATAGCGGTAAAAAGCATGCTATCCGCACGCTTCTTGTCCTCCTGCAAGGCCTGGGTTGTTGTGTCTCAAAGCGTGGCCTTCTCCTCCTGCGCCTCCTCCTCCTGTTCCATCACGTGTGCTGCTGCTGGTGCTGGGTTAGCGTTACCGGTCCCTTTTCCTGGAACCTCTTCTCTGTATTACATTTATGACTGCATGGCGACAAAAAGCATGTTACCTGTGCAAAGAAACATGACATTTTCCACATTTAAAAGACAGTTTTTCCTTTGAAACTTTACAATCAATTTTCTCAAAAACTATAAGCTCTTTTTCAAATATTTTTTTCCTCTTGTACCCACTCCCAAGGTGCACATACCCTGCAAATTTGGGGTATGTAGCATGTAAGGAAGCTTTACAAAGCACGAAAGTTCGGGTCCCCATTGACTTCCATTATGTTCGGAGTTCGGCGCGAACACCCGAACATCACGGAGATGTTCGGCGAACGTTCGCGAACCCGAACATCTAGGTGTTCGCCCAACACTACTCTTGAGGAGGAGTTTGCTGGTGCCGGAAAAAGGTGAATTAGAACAGTTTATAACATTTTTTGGCAGTTGGACAGAGCAACTGCCATTCACTAAGTGCTTTTGAAAATAAATAAATCCCTGAGAATCCCCCATAAAGAGATGGACTAGTCCAAAACCTGTCACTTCTGTCACATTTCTACTACCTACTGTAAGTGACAGCAACATAGGAGAAAAGTAATTTATGACTCATTTTACTCTGGAAAAAAACATACTTCTTATTTGTTTATGTTTGCACATATTTTTAATTTTTCACCATAGTGCCCCTTTAACAATGCAAGGCCATGTGTTGCAATGGCAACCTGTGATGCACTCAGCACAGAAGTAGGGATGCAATCTTTGGAGCTCAGCTATGTTGGCATGGCTGGGACGGATCTGATGCTAAAGTCATCAGTAGAAATAGGTCCCATCTGTAACGATCGGTGTAACACAGAGAGGATCTGATCATTGGTGATCTGAAGTATCACCGAAAATACAGATATATTCCCGATTATTGATGATCTGCAGTATCACCGATAATCTATTTATATAATAGAGTAAGTGCCTCAACCTTCGAGCAAGAAGAAGAAGTACTTTGCATGAGAAAATGTATGTGTGCTCAATCACCAAGTTTTAGGCTTCTTTTCCACGGACTGTTGAGCTGTGTGCTCAGCAAGCAGTTACCAGGCAGCAGTAAGCAGTTACCAGGCAGCAGCAAGCAGTTACCAGGCAGCAGCAAGCAGTTACCAGGCAGCAGCAAGCAGTTACCAGGCAGAAGCAAGCAGTTACCAGGCAGCAGCAAGCAGTTACCAGGCAGCAGCAAGCAGTTACCAGGCAGCAGTGAGCAGATACCAGGCAGCAACAAGCAGTTTCCAGGCAGCAGCAAGCTGTTACCAGGCAGTAGTGAGCAGTTGTAAGAGTTTGAGAGGCATGTTACTGCCTATCAACTGTCCGTGGAAAAGAGGCCTACCCTAGCAAGTCTGGCTTTGCAAATCTGGCCTAATTGGCTATTCATGAGGCAATGCTCATGCAAATATGCATTTGCTTTTGCATGCCAAACTATGCAGGGTCAAAAAACCCTATACTGCAAAGCGGTCGCCCTGCTACATGCCAGTGATGAGCGAAAATGCAAAAATTTGTTTCGATAAATTTTTACTGAATTTTCGCCTAATTTCGTTTTGACAGGCAAATTTTCCATCTAATTTTTTCACGTTAATTTTCGCCTAAGGCCAGTCATTTTCGCATTACTTGCGTATGATTGCGGACATTTTCCACATAAGGGCATTAGCGCCCGCATTCAGAGAAGTTTCTTGCGCATTATTGCGGGCATTTTTCCGTATAAACATCCGCATAGATTGAATTTCCATGCGGATTATTGTGGACATTTTTCCGCATAAGGGCATAAGCATCCGCATACAATGAATTTTCGATGCTGGTCGAAAACGCAAATATTTCTGAAGATTTTCGTGAAAATTCGCACGAAAACGGGATTTTCGAGGCGAAAATTCGCAAGCAACACTGCTACATTAGCACTATCCAGGAGCGCCACGGGGAGGATTCCCAATGCCCCCCTTTTATACAACCGGGGGGACCACAGGGTCCCAGGCTCTCTCACTGCCTGGGAACCACAGCGACACCCCGGAGGGGGAGGCGCAGGCGACCCCCCCCAAGCGTGGCCAGCGTCGGGGAGAGCCGTCCACACCCACCTCCCAATATTAAAAACAGGCACTTACCTTAACGTCCATTGCGTTCTGCTACATGCGCATTAACTTGGGGGCACCACATGAGAAAGGAGTGAAGCATGGGTCACCCCGAGCTTTAGAGCTCAGGGCTGGCTCACATACAGCACTCCAGAGGGGGGGGGGGGGAGGACAGGTGCAGACAACTCACTCCAGGGTTCACACCACCGGAGCAAGCCATCCACCACCTGCCTCCAAAGGATACAAACTGCAAAAAATGCTTTCCATGAGAAAATTAATGCGCATGTAGCAGAACGCAATGGACGTTAAGGTAAGTGCCTGTTTTTAATATTGGGAGGTGGGTGCAGACGGCTCTCCCTGGCGCTGGCCACGCTTGGGGGGGGTCGCCTGCGGCACCTAGCCTCCCCCTCCGGGGTGCCGCTGTGGTTCCCGCGGTCCCTCCGGTTGTATAAAAAGGGGGCATTGGGAATCCTCCCTGTGGCGCTCCTGGATAGTGCTAATGTAGCATGTAACAGTGTTGCTTGCGAATTTTCGCCTAAGTCATTTTCGCATCGAAAATCCTGTTTTCGTTTTTTGGCGAATTTTCACGAAAATCTTCAGAAATATTTGTGTTTTCGACCAGCATCGAAAATTCATTGTATGCGGATGCTTATGCCCTTATGCGGAAAATTGTCCACAATAATCCGCATGGAAATATAGACTATGAATGTATTTTGTAGGTACTGATCTTTTGCGTGAACGGATCTTTTGCAGATAATGATCTTTTGAATGTGTACAGCAACTTTATGTGCAGCATCTTGCAAATATTTCTATCTAATGGGGAGTGCAGCTCAATAGAATAGACTGTGTAGGTGTGGCTCTGATACTACATGGAAGGGGGTAAAATTGGTCTGTGATCTTTCATTTTTCCAAAGACTTTTATCTGATGTGTGTACCCACCTTTATTCTTCTTGCTTCAAGGTTGAGGCACGTACTCTATTAGATAGATAGAAGATGCGGCGTATGCTACGACGCGGGACGGCTAGTCAGATATAGTTCTAACCTCTGGACACCTGAGTGATATCAGTGTTTGGTGCAACAGTAATACTTTGAGGAGAGCACCCGTATAGAGGGTGCAAGGCAGTAAGGGATACTGCTCAGAGAACAGATTCCTTCCAATGGCCTGATGCTCCCCAAGGGGCGGAGCCAGGCTGAGAGTGGGAAGAACCAGAGAGTGAGTGACACCAATGGTGAAGTGTCACTGACAGGTCTGTGAACTATCTCCAAACAGGGAAGATAGTTCTCGAGGTCGGACAGGCCAGGTCGGCAACAGACAGACAGATCAGGTACAGAGACAGGAGACAGATACGGAATCTTAAGACAAGCAGGGTTCAGCAACAGAGTATCAGATATAGCGAAGTACCAAATCAGAGATCAAGAGAGTGGTCAGGAAAGCAGAAAGTCATAACAGATAATAACAATGCCTAGTCTTAGGTGTGAGCTCCGTGATCATCAACACCCTGGAACTAGTCTGATATATAACAGAGTGATAATACAGTTCCCTAGTCTTGGGTGTGAGTTCCTTGATCATCAACACCCTGGAACTAGTCTGAAGTATAACACAATGGTAATACAGTTCCATAGTCTTGGGTGTGAGTTCCTTGATCATCAACACCCTGGAACTAGTCTGAAGTATAACAGAATGGTAATACAGTTCCCTAGTCTTGGGTGTGAGTTCCTTGATCATCAACACCCTGGAACTAGTCTGAATAATAACACAGAAAATATCACAGTTTCTGACAAGGTCTGAGTGCTACCACGTAGTGATCGCAACGCCAGACACCAGAGAAATGACCAGCACCCAGTATATATACACAAGCGCTCTCTGGCGCCTCCCCTAAGTGCTGGACCAATGAAACCTGATAGAATTGTCAGCTGATCGGCTGGATCAGCTGACACCCTTCTGACTGTCATAAAGGCTCTGCCTCTCAGCGCGCACGCGCGTCCTTCTGAACCTGTGTGGACTATCAGTCCCAGCCACACCAGACATGTGTTGTAATGTATCTGCTGGTTTGAACGCGGGGCCAGCCGCACCGCTTTTAGAGCATGCGGCGGTTTCCCCGCGTTCAGCCATACTGCTAATGGTAGGCCCATGCGTGCAAACCGCCGTGTCGGACGCGGAATCCGCCGCCCTGTTCACTGGGCATGCGGCGGTTTCTCCGCGCTCCGTCAGGCTAGTGGATGCCATGTTGGATGCGGAATTAGCCGCCTTACTCTGAGTACGCGCGGCGGCTTTTCCGCGTTTTCTCACAGTACCCCCCTGAGGAGTGGACTCCGGATAGCTCCTACCCGGTTTCTCAGGATATAAAGCGTGGGACTCCCTCCTTAATTTATCCCCATGCATGCGACACTCAGGTACCCATGTTCTCTCCTCAATACCATACCCTTTCCAGTGAACTAGATACTGCACTGAGTTCTGTACAACACGTGAGTCTAAAATCTTTTCTACTTCGTACTCAGGTTGGTCATCTACCATCACAGGAGGAGGAGGAGTGGAATCTACATGAACTGCTGGCTTAAGCAGGGACACATGAAAGGATCTTACACCACGCATGCTGGCAGGGAGATCAATGGCATAAGTAACATTGTTGATCTTCCTGGTCACTGGAAAAGGGCCCACAAATCTGGGTCCTAACTTGGGCGAGGGCCGTTTCAGGGTCAAATGACGCGTGGACACCCAGACCAAGTCTCCTGGCCGGAACTTCCACTCTAAGGAGCGTTTCTTGTCAGCTTGACCTTTCTGACTTTGAAAAGCCTTCTCCAAATTATTTTTCACGATCCCCCAAATGTTCTTAAAGGGGCACTACAGCGACAACCTGTAAAATGTTAAATATATGTGCAAACATACAAATAAGAAGATATTGCAAGAAAGGAGATGGTCTGGCACTGTAGCTTTTTAATGTATATCAGCAGGCATACAAGAGTGAAAACAATGGTGTAGCATCAAGTGGCATAATAGTGCACTGTATCACAAGTACTTATCGTGCTGCTGCTGAGGTGAGGGAGGGACGTCTGTGGGCGCCGGTGGGTGCACACAGGCCTCAGAAGAAGCAAGGCTTATTCCACAGCGAAACGGTCGTAAGGCCGTGCACCCACCGGCGCCCACAGACGTCCCTCCCTCACCTCAGCAGCAGCACGATAAGTACTTGTGATACAGTGCACTATTATGCCACTTGATGCTACACCATTGTTTTCACTCTTGTATGCCTGCTGATATACATTAAAAAGCTACAGTGCCAGACCATCTCCTTTCTTGCAATATGTTCCATGACACTGCTCACCAACGGTCTTGAGCACGCAGCCCCTGCTGAGGATATACGTTTAATCTGCAAATACTTGCTACATCTCATCCTCGGGTTACCCTGAGTGCCTGCCTAACCTTTCCTTTACAGATACAAATAAGAAGTAGAGTTTTTTCCAGAGTAAAATGAGCTATAAATTACTTTTCTCCTATGTTGCTGTCACTTACAGTAGGTAGTAGAAATCTGACAGAAGTGACGGGTTTTGGACTAGTTAATCTCTTTATAGGGGATTCTCAGGGATATATTTATTTTCAGAAGCACTTAGTGAATGGCAGTTGCTCTGTCCATCTGCCAAAAAACTGTGTAGGGAGCAGGGAAGCTGGCCAACATCATTGTTTAAATCCTTTTTAGGGAATATCTTTGTAAAGAATAAAAGCCTTGCTGAGAATCCCCTATGAAGAGATGGACTAGTCCAAAACCTGTCACTTCTGTCAGATTTCTACTGCCTACTGTAAGTGACAGCATTATAGAAGAAAAGTAATTTATGGCTCATTTTACTCAGGTAAAAATGTACTTCTTATTTGTATATGGTTGCACATATTTAAAATTTCACAGTTTTTCGTGATAGTGCCCCTTTCAATGACTTTTGCCAAGCCTCCAAAGCTGGAAACGGAGTGGAAGCTACTGGCAGTGGGGAGAACTTAGGCAACTTTCCAGTTACCACCTGAAACAGAGAAAATCCAGAGGAAGAGCTTTTCAAATTATTGTGCGCAAATTCTGCAAACGGCAAGAACTTGACCCAATCATTTTGCGCATCCGCAACATAACACCTTAGAAACTGCTCCAATGACTGATTAATTCTCTCAGTCTGACCATTGGTCTGTAAGTGGTAGCCCGACGAAAATGACAGTTCCATGCCCATTTGATGACAAAATGCCCTCCAAAATTTAGAAACAAATTGGACTCCCCGATCTGACACAATGTTTTCCGGAATGCCATGTAGCCGGAAAATGTGGATGATGAAAAGATCGGCCAACTCCTGGGCCGAGGGGAGTCCTTTCAGGTGCACAAAATGGGCCATTTTACTGAAACGGTCGACTACCACCCAAATGACCGACATGCCCTCAGACCTCGGAAGCTCACCCACAAAATCCATGGACAAATGGGTCCATGGTTTACTCGGGGTGGGCAAAGGCTGCAACGTTCCCACAGGTGCCAGACGGGAGGGTTTGCTTTTTGCACATTGTTAGCTCGATTTCATTGGAGGCAGCTACAAGATGATTTAGCAGATCCCAGATCTGCAACCCAGGTAAAATTCCCCCCTTCTAAGTGAATACCCTCTCTCCAGCTGGGAGACACAGACCACAAACACTTAAAGAGAATCTGTATTGTTAAAATCGCACAAAAGTAAACATACCAGTGCGTTAGGGGACATCTCCTATTACCCTCTGACACAATTTCGCCGCTCCTCGCCGCATTAAAAGTGGTTAAAAACTGTTTTAAAAAGTTTGTTTATAAACAAACAAAATGGCCACCAAAACAGGAAGTGGGTTGATGTACAGTATGTCCACACATAGAAAATACATCCATACACAAGCAGGCTGTATACAGCATTCCTTTTGAATCGCAAGAGATCATTTGTGTGTTTCTTTCACTCTGTTCTCATGCACTGAAGTTTCAGGCTGCTTGTTTCTTCCTGCAAACAGCTTTGCCCTTGTCTGTAATTCTTCAGTATGTGAAAGCCCAGCCAGCTCAGAGGACGATTTATCCAGCTTGTAAAAGATAAGAGAGAAGCTGCTCTAATCCTAAATAACACACAGGCAGTGTGCAGAGAGGGGCCTCCAGGGGGGAGATGCATCACAGAACCACAACACTGAAGAACTTGGCAGCCTTCCAGACACAGGCTGACAAGTCTGACAAGAGAGAGATAAGTTGATTTATTACAGAGACAGTGATAGTATAAAGTGCTGCAGTTAGCCAGAACACATTAGAATAGCTTTTTGAACTTGTAGGATGATAAAAAACAGGATGCAATTTTTGTTACGGAGTCTCTTTAAGTTGGTGGAACAGCATCTGAAATCTTTATTTACAGGTCAATCTTATATACTCACTGATGTTGGGGAAAAACCAGATTAGACCGGAGTGCCCATAGAAAGTATTTGGGACAATAGCATAGACATAGTACAGACAGTAAAGACAATAGGATTTGTTATTCTGTAAACACTGGCAGAGGTAGAATTTGTTACATGTGTTAATTTTCAATAGACCAAGTTCTTAACAACAATGCATGAATAGGTCTGAGTCTTCAGATCTCTGTCACAGTGGCTTGTATGGTAATATACCAAGTGGGTATTCAAATACAGGTTTGTCTCCTGTATGGCACAATAATGTGTTCCTGGCCAGACAGAAGACAAAATGAAAATTTGATGTCCTGTATATCTTTTAATATCAGGGTGGTTCAAGCAGCACATTAATAAAACCTTTCACACATACTGCACACTCTCTAACATACTCCTTGCAGTCAGTTGCCAATGAAGGCCACCAAGCACACCTAGCAACAAGGTCCTGTGTTCTGGTGGCCCCAGGATGTCCAGCATTTTTGTGGGAGTGGAACATCTGCAATATCTGGAGACGAAATGGCAGTGGTACAAACATCACCCCTTCAGGCTTTCCTTCAGGGACATCCTGCTGGAAGGGACTTAAAGTCTCCATCCAGTCTTTCCAGGTCTCTGTGGCTGCCAACACTACTCTCTGTGGGATAATAGTCTCTGGGTCTGAGGGCTGTGCTGTCTCTGGCTCAAAGCATCTGGACAAAGCATCTGCTTTAATGTTTTTACTACCCGGAGTGTACGTAATTACAAATCTGAATCTCGAGAAAAACAGTGACAACCGAGCCTGACGGGAACTCAATCTCTTAGCCCCCTCAATGTATTCCAAAGTTTTGTGTAAACGGTAATCGTATGTTCTGCTCCTTCTAGCAAATGACGCCATTCTTCGAAGGCCAATTTAATGGCTAGGAGCTCCCTGTTGCCTATATCGTAGTTTTTCTCTGCTGGTGAAAACCTACGAGAGAAATAGGCACACGGGTGTAATCTTCCCTGCAACCCAGAACGCTGAGACAGCACAGCCCCTACCCCGACCTCCAAGGCGTCCACCTCCACAATAAAGGGATAGGAGGTGTCGACGTTTCTCAAAATGGGTGCAGAGCAAAACAATTCTTTCAAAGTGGAGAAAGCAGCCAGAGCTTCGGGGGACCAGTGGTTGGTATCTGCCCCTTTCTTTGTGAGACTGGTGAGGGGTGCTATGACTGTGGAGTACCCCTTTATGAACCTTCTATAGTAATTAGCGAATCCTAAAAATCTCTGGAGAGATTTTAGTCCCACTGGCTGAGGCCATTCCAGGACAGCACAGACTTTGGCAGGATCCATAGAAAGGCCCGAGGTGGAAATTATGTACCCCAGAAAAGTGACAGATGTTACCTCAAAAATGCATTTCTCCAATTTAGCATAAAGCATGTTCTGTCTTAACTTGTGCAGCACAAATTTGACATGAGCCCTGTGCTCAGAGAGGTTATCTGAGAAGATTAGTATATCATCCATATATACCAGGACAAATTTTCCCAACACCTCCCTGAATACCTCGTTAATGAGTTCCTGAAAGACGGCCGGGGCGTTACACAACCCGAAGGGCATCACCAGGTACTCGTAATGCCTATCGGGTGTTAAAGGCCATCTTCCTCTCATCGACCTCTCTGATCCGCACCAGGTTGTATGCACACCGCAAATCTAATTTCGAGAAAATCTTAGCATTGGTGACCTGAGTGAATAAATCGTCTATCAAAGGCAATGGATAGCGATTTTTTACGGTGATTTTATTCAGGCCCCGGTAATCAATGCATGGCCGAAGGCCTCCGTCTTTTTTCTTTACAAAAAAGAAACCTGCTCCGGCAGGCGACCGGGAAGGGCGAATGAAACCCTTAGCTAAGTTTTCACGGATGTACTCTCGCATGGCCACTTTTTCCGGCCCAGACAAATTGTAGAGATGACCTCTAGGGGGCATACAACCAGATCGGAGATCGATGGGGCAATCGAAGGGGCGATGTGGAGGTAGTTTATCTGCAGCTTTGGGACAAAACACATCTGAAAATTCAGAATAGTGTTCCGGTACTCCCTCCACATGAATCCTGGTCTGACCCAAGGTCACCCTCCCTAAACAATGATGAAAGCAATGGGCTGACCAGCTTGTTAGCTGACCAGGGGCCCAATTAATCTGAGGGGAGTGCAGGTGTAACCAAGGCATGCTAAGGATGATAGTGGAGGTTGTCATGTGTAACACAAAAAAATACAACTTCTCCTTATGCAGCACTTCTATAGTGACTTCCACCTCTGGTGTCTGAGACAGAGGACGGCTACGTTGCAGGGGGGAGTCATCCACTGCCGTAACCTGGAAAGGTGCTGTTACCGGGGTGAGTGGAATACCCAATTTTTTAGCAAAGTCGTAATCCATAAAATTAGCCGCTGAGCCCGAATCAATGAAGGCCTCAGTGACTTCAGATTTATCTTCCCATGCAATCGTACACGGAAGAAGCAACCTTTTATCATCTAGGGGTAAAAGTTGTACGCCTAGGGTATTACCCCCAACTATTCCTAGGCAGTAGCGTTTCCCGATTTCTTAGGGCAATTCTGTACTCGATGACCCCCCTCTGCACAATAAAGACACAAATGCTCTGAAATCCTGCGTCTCCGTTCCACCTGAGACAACTTCGACCGGCCAATCTGCATTGGTTCGGGTGGAGGCAAAACGGGAGGAGGTGGAGTCACAGGGGGTGCAGCGTATGACACCATTTTTACATGATTTCTACCCCGGGTCTGTCTCTGATAACGTAGCCTACGGTCGATCCTGATGGCCGATGAAATGGCCTCATCAATGGTCTTAGGTTCAGGCTGACTTAACATAAGATCAGAGAACTCATCTGACAATCCTGATAAGAAACAATCTAACAGAGCAAAGGTGTCCCACCTGGCTGATACTGACCACCTTCTGAATTCAGCAGCATACTCCTCGACCGGACTCTTGCCTTGACGTAATAACTTGAGCTTCCGCTCAGAAGTCGAGGCAATGTCTGGGTCGTCGTAAATTATTGCCATAGCTTTAAAAAATTAATCTACAGAGGTTAGTGCTAAGTCTCCAGCGGGTAGACTGTACGCCCAGGTCTGAGAATCGCCTGATAGCAAAGTCTTAATAAATGTGACCCTTTGGGCCATCGTTCCTGAAGATCTGGGTCTCAACTCAAAGTATGATAACACTCTACTCCTAAAATTTCAGAAATCAGATCTGTGACCAGAAAATTTTTCAGGTACAGGCATACGTATGTCTGTGCTAGGAGGAGATCGCACTTCGTCCACAGCCGTCTGGAGGGTTTGTAAAGACCCGGACAAAGCGTCAATTAACGCTCGGTGATTACCCAGCACTTGGTTGATGGTATCCACCGAAGTGGTAATTGCGCCCAGACGGTCGGTGTGTGCGTCCATTTGCTTTTTTGGTCTGGCGTTCTGTAACGATCGGTGTAACACAGAGAGGATCTGATCATCGGTGATCTGCAGTATCACCGAAAATACAGATATATACCCGATTATTGATGATCTGCAGTATCACCGATAATCAGATATATTTCTAACCTCTGGACACCTGAGTGATATCAGTGTTTGGTGCAACAGTAATACTTTGAGGAGAGCACCCGTATAGAGGGTGCAAGGCAGTAAGGGATACTGCTCAGAGAACAGATTCCTTCCAATGGCCTGATGCTCCCCAAGGGGCGGAGCCAGGCTGAGAGTGGGAAGGACCAGAGAGTGAGTGACACCAATGGTGAAGTGTCACTGACAGGTCTGTGAACTATCTCCAAACAGGGAAGATAGTTCTCGAGGTCGGACAGGCCAGGTCGGCAACAGACAGACAGATCAGGTACAGAGACAGGAGACAGATACGGAATCTTAAGACAAGCAGGGTTCAGCAACAGAGTATCAGATATAGCGAAGTACCAAATCAGAGATCAAGAGAGTGGTCAGGAAAGCAGAAAGTCATAACAGATAATAACAATGCCTAGTCTTAGGTGTGTGCTCCGTGATCATCAACACCCTGGAACTAGTCTGATATATAACAGAGTGATAATACAGTTACCTAGTCTTGGGTGTGAGTTCCTTGATCATCAACACCCTGGAACTAGTCTGAAGTATAACAGAATGGTAATACAGTTCCCTAGTCTTGGGTGTGAGTTCCTTGATCATCAACACCCTGGAACTAGTCTGAATAATAACAGTAATGTATCTGCTGGTTTGAACGTAGGGCCAGCCGCACCGCTGTCAGAGCATGCTGCGGTTTCCCTGCGTTCAGCCATACTGCTAATGGTAGGCCCAAGCGTGCAAACCGCCATGTCAGACGCGGAATCCGCCGCCCTGTTCACTGGGCATGCGGCGGTTTCTCCGCGCTCCGTCAGGCTAGTGGATGCCATGTTGGACGCGGAATTAGCCGCCTTACTCTGAGTACTCGCGGTGGCTTTTCCGCGTTTTCTCACACCATCACAGCAAGAAAAATTGGAAAGTGGAGATCCCGCTTCACTGGATTGGAGGAACGTTACCCTTTCTGATAGATGGGGGATAGCTAGGAGACAGTTCTGGGATGGTTTAGCCCAATAATCAGATTTGATCATATTCAATACACATGGAGGGCAGTTACAGGACAGTTGGCTGATGGTGTAATGGTTAAGGGCTCTGCCTCTGACACAGGAGACCAGGGTTCAAATCTCGGCTCTGCCTGTTCAGTAAGCCAGCACTAATTCAGTAGGAGACCTTTGGCAAGTCTCCCTTACACTGCTACTGCCAATAGAGCGCGCCCTAGTGGATGCTGCTCTGCTCTGGCGCTTTGAGTCCGCAAGGAGAAAAGCGCAATATAAATGTTATTTGTCTTGTCTCTTGTCTAGTTAAGGGGGGCGGGGGTCATGGGCCTAGAGTGGGTACGGTGTGTGTGAGGGTGCAGGTGTGTGTGTGTGTGGTGGGAGGGGGGGGAGCTACTGTATTGACAGCGTAGTGTGTATGAATGATATGAATGGATAGATTTTTTTTATTTTGTTTGCCTTTGATGCTATGTTGTTGGTTCTAACTATTAGGCCATAGATATGTTGGTTATAGCACTTCAAGTTTTGCTTTATAATCATTTTACAAGCCAACCATAATGCACAATATTTTCCCAATATCAGGAAGGCCCTGATGAAGCCAGGTCTATGGTTGGGATTAAGTGTTCTACCACTGCTGAGAGTTTGCAGACAAAAAAAATGTGGGCAAGGGGCCTTAGGGCTGGTTCGCATAGGTGTTTTGCTGGTATTAACCTGCTGGGCGTTCTGATTCCCGCGGCCGGGTTTTTTTCGCTCAATTTTTTTTTAATCTCATGTAGCTAGCCTAGCGCTAGCTACATGATTCTCCCCTTGCTGCCGACTCCCTCCCACCCTTCCGATTGCCGCCGGTGATCACGCCCATAAGGAAATCCCGTTCTGAATGGGATTTCCTTTAGGGCTTCCCCCGTCGCCATGGCGACGGAGTGACGTCATCGACGTCGTGACGTGACAGGGACTCCCGATCCACCCCAAAGCGCAGCCTGGCGGCGATTGGCCAGGCTGCGCACGGGGTCTGCGGGGCCTGCTCTCTTTCGCGTCGGGTAGCGGTGGATTGGCGGTGAGCGGCGGTGATCGGGTAGGACATGCAGCAAGCAAAGTGCTTGCTGCATGTTTTTTTTTTTTAATTATTAAAATCGGCCCAGCGGGGCCTAAGCGGTGCCCTCTAGCGTCTCTGGATGAGCTCAGCTCGTCCAGAACGCTAGGGAGGTTAAAGCGGAACTGAAGAACTTTCTAAAACAAAGCGTTTCACTTACCTGGGGCTTCTGCCAGCCCCGTGCAGCCTTTTTGTCCCACGCTGGTCCTCCAAAACTATCTATTCTCCCGCCGCCAGCTACTTTCGATACCGTCGACTTGCAAGTCGACGGCAACTGAGCCTGCGTGCCCTGAGACACGCGTATCCTTTTCCGCGTTCCAGCCCACAATAGCGTCCTGCGCTATTGCGGATTGGAACACGGAAAAAGATACGCGTGGCTCGGGTGGGGGGGTTACGAAAGTAGCTGGCGGCGGGAGAACGGAGGATTGTGGAGGATCGGCAAGGGACAGGAAGGCTGTGTTTCTTTTGCTGGCTTTCATGAAAGCCTGTCAGTAGATCCCGGCATCCCATCTCAAAAGCAACATGCAGCTTCTAGTATTCATTTGCTGTTGCATTTGAATGCCAGTAAAAGCCACTGAAAGCCAACAAAAGCCCAAATCCCAGCCCTTTCCCTGCACCCACTTACTGCAAAAGCCACCAAGAGCCCAGAAAATGCATGAAGGGGATAAAGAGGCGCCCAATGAAGTATGATTTTTTTTTTAAAAAGGCACCCCGAACACGGCTGTTAGATTGCATTAGCACTTTATTTGGCCTGAGGAGGTGGGTGAGATCCCACGAAACGCGTTGCCTGTGCTTGTTAATAAATATTTTCCACTCTAAGTGAGTTGTCTTCTATGAGGTAAGCCACCTCAACCTTTAGTTTTAAAGAGAACCCGAGGTGGGTTTTAAGAATGTTATCTGCATACAGAGGCTGGATCTGCCTATACAGCCCAGCCTCTGTTGCTATCCCAAACCCCCCTAAGGTCCCCCTGCACTCTGCAATCCCTCATAAATCACAGCCATGCTGCTGACAAACAGCTTGTCAGAGTTGGCTGTGTTTATCTCTATAGTGTCAGTCTGCTGCTCTCCCTGCCTCCTGCAGAACTCCGGTCCCCGCCTGCATCCCTTCCCTCCCTGATGATTGGAGGGAAGGGATGGGGGCAGGGACCGTAGCTATGCAGGAGGCGGGGGAGCAGCTGAGACTGACACTACAGATGTAAACACAGCCTCACAGCACGGCTGTGATTTATGGGGGATTGCAGAGTGCAGGGGGACCTTAGGGGGGTTTGGGATAGCAACAGAGGCTGGGCTGTATAGGCAGATCCAGCTTCTGTATGCAGATAACATTCTTTAAACACACCTCGGGTTCTCTTTAAGTATGTTTTTAAACTTTTTATACTTCATTGGGCGCCTTTTTACCCCCTTCTGTGTTATACCCCCCCCCTCCCCCCACGGGTTGGTGAGGGGAGTCCCATACACCTAACCTGAGGTGGAACCCACACCACCCCACAGTTTTAGAGTGCATGAAGTTTTTCAACAAGAGAGCGACCGTCTCCAGGATTGCTGGCATACCTGAGTGGAGTCAGGTATAAGACACTCCACCTGCTTTAAGTGGTCGGTTGCCAAGTGTGCAACCCACCTTTGTGAGTATTCCCTTTTTTGAACACCTATCCCTACCCATTCATCTGTGACATACTGCACAATTTTGGCACCCATTGTCTCTGTGTTTCTTCTCCTAGTACCATTTACCAGAAAACGCATGTTCTCCTGAAAGCCATTAAAAGCTTTTAAAAGACATTAAAAGCTTAGCTGTTAAATGCTGGCATGCTTGAAAAAAACCAAACCATGGTGTTTGAACGAGAGGCTGAGCAGAAGCCCGTGTGAACCAGCCCTCATGCTTTTATTGGTAAAAAGTGCTATTAACTGTAATATATAGATAATGGAAAAGTATCAAAACATATTCAGGAAACAAACATATGAAAACTCATTCAAGGACTAAATAAATCCAGCCATAATACACTCTATTTAGGAAGGAGAACTAATAGACTAAACCCTTCCAACTGTTGCATGTATTAAGTCTTCAAAATTGCATAAATGCTTAAAAAATCTGACCACTGGGGCTTTCTGCTGGGCATCTTATACCTAAAGCAGCTCTATCCTAAAGCAACACCAATCAGGATTGGGAATTCAGACATAAACAGCTCCAACCTTGTGTGCAGCCTTGGCGTACTAATCGATGGGGAATTGAGTTTCAGAAACCAAATTTCATCTATAGTTAAATCTTCCTACTTTCATCTGAAGAACATTGCAAAGATTAAACATCTGATCCCCCCAGAAGATCTACCAACTCTAGTTCACGCCTTCATCACATCACAGCTGGACTACTGCAATGCCCTTTATGCTGGCCTCCCCAAAAAGGACCTGCGTCGCCTGCAATTAGTGCAGAATGCTGCTGCCAGATTGCTAACAAACCAGCCTCGCCACTGTCACATTACACCGATTCTTCGCTCACTGCACTGGCTACCAGTAGAATGGAGAATACTCTTCAAGATTGGACTGCTGACATTCAAATCCCTGCACAATCTGGGCCCTGGATACATGAAGGACTTGCTGAAGCTGCACCACACCTCTCACAACCTCAGATCAGCAAGTTCTATAAACTTGGTCACTCCCAGAGTGCACCTCAAAAAATCTGGAGATAGAGCCTTCTGTCATGCTGCCCCTACTCTTTGGAACTCCCTGCCAGTAAAGACAGTACCATCCCTGGAGCTATTCAAATCCAGACTGAAAAGCCACCTGTTTAGCCTGGCATTTCCGGACTTATAAAATTCTTCCTCTGTACCACGATGGTCGGAGCCATGCTTGTGCGCTTTGGGTCCTGTGGGAGAAAAGCGCTCTACAAATGTTATTTGTTGTTGTTGTTGTTGTTATACCTACGGTTAACATAAATGCTTTGTTCATCTGAACATTTGCTTTTAAATGCATGGGAGGGAAAGGGGTACAAACCCTTCTGGTAAGGATCTGTAGAGGGCACAGGAGGTTGTAGTTAGAGCTGCAGGATGCCAGGCTGGAGAATGAGACATCATTTCCAGAACTTGCTTTTACATTTAAGGGCTGCCAGATATCATAAAGATCTAGCGATTGGTATTATTTTTTTTTTGCCATAGGGCAATAGCAGCACCTAGTGAGTGGCGTTGCACACAAATTATCTTAAAGGACAAGCTTCTAGGATCAGTTTGCTCTAAGGGCTGGTGCACACCAGAGCGGTTCTGGAGCGTTTTTTTTTAAATGCTAGCTGTTTGAAAACTGCTTGGGTAATGTATTTCAATAGACTGGTGCACACCACAGCAGTTCCTTTTTCACAGAAACGCAAACTTGGGGGCTGTAGCATTTTTTTGATTTCTGAGGCGTCTCTGTCTTAATGTTAAATTATAGGAAAGTAGAAAACCGCTTTGAAAAAACGCTAGATCAGAGAGGTTTTCCAGGCGTTTTTGTTACAGAAGCTTTTCAGTAACAATAACAATATATGAAATCTGCTACACAAAAACACTCCAAAAAACACTAGGCATGTTTAGAAAACCTCTTCAAACATGCCTAGAATCGCTCTGAAAATCTGCTTCAAAAACCTCTAGCGTTTTGCAGATTTGCTAGAGGTTTGTGATGTGCATTGGCCCTAACTGTGCTCGGTTTTTGTATCTTCCTCAGTTCTTTTAGGGCTTGTTCCCACCTAGGGAGTTTTTGCCCTTTTTCCAAGCGCCGGTGATCGTAAAAATTGCCATATAAAGCTTGTGCAACGATTCCCTATGAGTGTTTTTCATCTGAGCGGTTTGTTTCCTATCCGCTCAGCAACGCACTGCTTGTACCATTTTCTGAGCGTTTATTTGCTCAATAGAAGGTATAGGGAAATCACAAGCGATTTGTATAGTGATTTCCCCAGAGCTTTGAAGAATAAATACATTGTATTTATTCATTTCTGGATCAAAGAGTTCACTTCTTGACTTGCGTCAGGAAGTGAAAAAAGTCGAATCGCTTTGCAAAAGCGCTTGAAAAAAACCGCAGTTCCCACCCGAGCGCTGGGAGGGCGAAACAAATCGCCCACAAAATCAATGGGCAAGATCACACTTGAATGTGTTTTTCATGTGCAGAAAAAAATGAGGAAACACATGTTTTTCTGCATACAAACACACTACCACATGGTGTGGAGAAAACCACTGACACTATACCCTATCAGCCATTCCGGGCTGTCTTTGTCAATGTGAGTGCCCCAGCATTTGTATAATAAGCCTCTGTATAATAAGATTCACTGGAGCCCCATATCAGCTGGGTTGCAGCGTGTAGCCCTGCCACCTTGCAGAAAAAGGTCTCTACTATCTGATAAAGAAATGTCCAGGGACATTTTCTGCTTGGGGCAAATCTATGCACCGGAACCTAGCTGATACAGGGTTCCAGTGAATGTTATTAACCTTCCTGGCGGTAAGCCCGAACTGAGCTCGGGCTATGCCGCCGGAAGGCACCGCTCAGGCCCCGCTGGGCCGATTTGCATAATTTTTTTTTTGCTGCACGCAGCTTGCACTTTGCTAGCTGCGTGCAGTGCCCGATCGCCGCCGCTACCCGCCGATCCGCCGCTATCCGTCGCGCCGCAGCCGCCCCCCCCCCCCCCCCAGACCCCGTGCGCTGCCTGGCCAATCAGTGCCAGGCAGCTCTATGGGGTGGATCGGAATCCCCTTTGACGTCACGACGTTGATTCTTTGAACGGGATCTCCTGATCGCCGATCGCCGGAGGCGATCGGAGGGGCTGGGGGGATGCCGCTGAGCAGCGGCTATCATGTAGCGAGACTTTGTCTCGCTACATGAAAAAACAAAAAAAAAATAAAAAAAAAAAGATTTGCTGCCCCCTGGCGATTTTTTAGCAAACCGCCAGGAGGGTTAAACAGACAATGTGTTGGGACATTCTAACTTTTAAGTATTAGCGTACCTCTGTGTTTTTTTGTGTTAACCAGGGATGCATTTTAACTGAACTTAGGATATAAAACTAGTCCTCAGTAAGAGTACTTGTAGAGGGTGCGAACAGGAACAAAGAACATTGAGTGGGCCCTAAGCAAGGGCATAACTAGGCCCCACCGGGCCCCCCTGCAGATTTTCTGAGCGGGCCCCCCCCCCCCCGGGGCCCGCTCGGGGCCGTTTTGTGGGTGCTGGAGGGGTGGCAGCATGAGGGGAAAGCCTTGCCCACAGTCGGCGGGGAGAGGGGTAGTTCCCCCCTCTCCCTCACCTCGGGGCTCTCCCCTCTGCGCTCCCCTCCAGCTCGTAAGTGTCTGTGGGGCTGTGGTGGGCAGCGGAAGTGACGTCAGCCGCTAGAGGGAGAAGTCTCCGATGGAACGCACGGAAGCAGGTATGTATCTGCCCGCCGCTCGCTGCCCACCACAGCCCCACAGACACTTACGAGCTGGAGGGGAGCGCAGAGGGGAGAGCCCCGAGGTGAGGGAGAGGGGGGAACTACCCCTCTCCCCGCCGACTGTGGGCAAGGCTTTCCCCTCATGCTGCCACCCCTCCAGCACCCACAAAACGGCCCCGAGCGGGCCCCAGGGGGGGGGGGGGCCGGGCCCCCCCGCGGGCGCAGGGGCTGCAGGGCCTATTCCTACGCCCCTGGCCCTAAGCAATATAACTGTGGGTACATGTAAGAGTGATATGCAGGTACTCTTCAAGAGAATGAGGGGATTCTTCCTCTATCACACATTCTACATGCACAATCTGAACCAAGTTTACAGATGATAGACAACACCTCTGCATTTAATGTGCTCAACATTCTCAGTGGATTCACAACAGCTCTGCGGGGGTGCATATGTAGAGTACTGCTGTTGTGTAACTTAATTTGTTGTCACCAACCCCAAACTTATCAAATTAATTGATTGATTTCATGTGCAAAGGGAGTGCATACATTTGCATACAAAATTTGTACTAACCTGCATCAACAAAGAACTACAGTATTTGCATCTCAAAAACCATCCCTTTCAAATGACACAACTACACATATATATCTGAATTTAAAAATACAGTGACTGCTTTATTTTAGCAACACATAACTTGTTTTTTATTTGACTTGTGTATTTCAATTTTGTGCACTGCTATTACTGTTTATATAAGTTATTTATGATAACTGTTATCTGAGAAATAGATCATTTTATCATATTTTATATGATAGGCAATTTGATCACCTTTCCGTTTGGGAAATATTGTAGCAGCATTTATTATTTTGAGAACATTATGGCTCCAGCTACACTTGCTATATCATAGACATGATGACTGCATTTGTTATAGAGATCAACATTATGTCTGTACTAGTTACATGGGGGACTGGATGTCTGCAGTTGTTATATAAGAGACACCAGGGGCTTGATTCACAAAGCCGTGCAAACTGTTTAGCACGGGTGTGCTAAACAGTTAGCACGTGAAGTGCCGTTCGTGGACTTTGGCGCACGCAAAGTGCCGCGATTCATGCGATCGCGGACTTTTGTGCACGCAATTTGCTGCGGATTGCGCAAATCGCAGCACTTTGCGCGCAAAAGTCCACGAACAGCACTTCACGTGCGAACTGTTTAGCACACTCGTGCTAAACGGTTTGCACGGCTTTGTGAATCAAACCCCATGACTGTACAGAAATACTGAAGCAGTGCAAAAAAAAAAGAGTGAGATACTACTGTAGAGGGAAGGCTCAGGACCCCATAGAACCTTCCCGGGTGTAGTTATTTGCTGCATTTCTTAAGTGAGGTTATGTTTCCTGCATTTCTTACGTGGGCTTAATGATTGCTGCATTTCTTATGTGGGGTAATGTTTTCTGCATTTCATATGTGAGGGAATGCCTGCTACATTTCCTATGTGGGTGTATTGTTTGCTGTATTTCTAATGTGGGGCAATGGGTAGAGGTGGGGATGGAGTGCTGTGTAACACTTGGGGGATGCTGCATGGCAGCATGGGTGGGGGAAAGGCTACATAGGCTGGAGAAGTTGAGGTGGGGGGGGGGATGACTAGAAGCTAGTAGAGATGGTCTGAAAATTTTGAGCTAAGGCAACCTAGAAGTTCCCTATGTGTTTCCCTAGTGTCTACTGCCCCCTATACGGTTTCCAGGTGTCTAGCGTACCCTGCACATTTTTCTAGTGTCTAGTGGTTCACATAAGCTTCCCTGTTGTCTATTGGCCCCTATATATTTTTTCCTGGTGTCTAATGGTCCCCTATATTTTTTCCCTGGTATCTGGTTATACAGGGGTCTAGTCCTAGGAAAAGAAGTGAGTGGACTCACCGGGAGAACCTCGCGCCAAAAAATGGGCGTGGTCAAGCACACCATGGGCGTGGTCATGGGTGGGGCCAAATATACATGACCTTAGCAGTGATGTAAAAGGTCTGCCAAGGAAGTTTGAGCTCTGCCATAGTGTATCCCCCAAAAATTGATGTAATCTGACAGCATTTCACCAAAAAGACACATAATCTGGTAGAAGTTCCTCCAAAATACAGATATTATGGAAGTGGTTCCCCCAAAATAGACAGTGTGGCAGCAGCAGTTCCACCAACATACACATAATTTGGAAGCAGTTCCCCAAAATACGCGAAACCTGACAGCGGATCACCCAAAATACACGTAACACCCAAAATACATATAATCTGGCAGCAGTGGTCCCCCAAACATACACAATCTGGCAGCAGTTCCCCAAAATACACATAATCTGGCAGCTGTTCCCCAAAATACATAACAGCGATTCCACAAAAATGCAGATAATCTGACAGCAGTTTCCCCAAAATAGGTACCCACAGGTAGCCAGGTCTATAGGTGTCCCCAGTATAAGTAGCCATGAGTATAGTAATCCCCAGTATATGTAGCCAGAGGTATAGTTGCCTAGTATATGTAGCCAGGGGTATATGTGCCCAGTATATGTAGCCAGTGGGATATGTCCCCAGTATATGTAGGCAGGGGTATATGTCCCCAGTATATGTAGGCAGGGGTATATGTCCCCAGTATATGTAGGCAGGGGTATATGTCCCCAGTATATGTAGGCAGGTGTATATGTCCCCAGTATATGTAGGCAGGGGTATATATGCTTAGTATATGTAGGCAGGGGTATATATGCTCAGTATATGTAGGCAGGTGTATATGTCCCCAGTATATGTAGGCAGGTGTATATGTCCCCAGTATATGTAGGCAGGTGTATATGTCCCCAGTATATGTAGGCAGGGGTATATGTCCCCAGTATATGTAGGCAGGGGTATGTCCCCAGTATATGTAGGCAGGTGTATATGTCCCCAGTATATGTAGGCAGGTGTATATGTCCCCAGTATATGTAGGCAGGTGTATATGTCCCCAGTATATGTAGGCAGGTGTATATGTCCCCAGTATATGTAGGCAGGGGTATATGTCCCCAGTATATGTAGGCAGGTGTATATGTCCCCAGTATATGTAGGCAGGGGTATATATGCCCAGTATATGTAGGCAGGGGTATATGTCCCCAGTATATGTAGGCAGGTGTATATGTCCCCAGGATATGTAGGCAGGGGTATATGTCCCCAGTATATGTAGGCAGGTGTATATGTCCCCAGTATATGTAGGCAGGTGTATATGTCCCCAGTATATGTAGGCAGGTGTATATGTCCCCAGTATATGTAGGCAGGTGTATATGTGCCCAGGTAGCCAGGTGTGCCCCCAGCCCCCCACCCGGAGGGAGCAGAGCAGGGAAGGCGAGCTATAGGGACAGTGGGGATGGGCGGACATCTTCCCCCCCACCCCTCACCTTTGTGCTCCCCTTCCTGCCTCTCCCCTCCGGCGTTTTTAAGTGTCGGCCCAGCGGCGAAAGTGGGCGGAGACTTACCTCGTTCCAGTCGCATGGGACGCTCCGCTCTGTGTGCGGCTAGAAGACCAGACTAGCCGCACACAGAGCGGAGCGTCCCATGCGACTGGAACGCAGGAAGTCTCCGCCCACTTTCGCCGCCGGCCCGACACTTAAAAACGCTGGAGGGGAGAGAGGCAGGAAGGGGAGCACAAAGGTGAGGGATGGGGGGGCTGGGGAGATGTCCGCCCATCCCCACTGTCCCTATAGCTCGCCTTCCCTGCTCTGCCCCCCTCCACACAAGCCAGGGTGAACGGCGTTCACTTTGAAGAAAAAGTGGGTGGACGCCGTTCACCCGCGTTCACGCAGGACTCGACCCCTGTGGTTATACCTATAAACTTCCCTGATGTCTAGTGGTCCCTTATTTATATTCCCCTGGTGTCTAGTGGTCCCCATAAGCTTCCCTGGTTCTAGTAGTACCCTAAATATTTTTAATTTCAAATAGTTTTTGTTGAAATTGTCAACACATGAAAAATATCAACAACATCAGCAGAACCCACTAGGGGCTAGCATAATGCAGTAATGAAGCAATACAGATATTCAATTAAACTGAGTAATTAACATGAGGTAACATCAAAATTTTAGAGCATATCCTTGCTCTTGACCAGGGCCACAAAAAATTGAATGTTTCTTTGTAGAGAATAGAGGTCACCTTTTCTGATCGCGATTCAATTTCAAAATAAGTTTAGCAACCTAGAGAATGTAGTCATTTTAAGGGCATGCACTTTACCTAAAAAGTAAATATTATATTTAAAAAGCAGGGATAGTTAATACCATAAAGCTGTAGAGGGTCATTGGGATGGAGAATGCCTAGATACTTAATGTACTTCAGTTCAAACTTGAGACCAACTTGGTCAACTAAACGTTTTCTTGCAGAAGGGGAAATATTAATAGACATAAGTTCTGATTTATCTCGATTAAGCCTAAAACCAGAAAATAGAGAGGATTCAGAAAACACTTTGAGAGTGGGTGTGCGCGGTTTAGATTATTATTATTATTATTATTATTATTTTTAGTATTTATATAGCGCCGACATATTACGCAGCGCTGTATATATATCTTGTCACTAACTGTCCCTCAAAGGAGCTCACAATCTAATCCCTACCATTGCCATATGTCTATATTATGTAGCGTAAGTACTGTAGTCTAGGGCCAATTTTTTTTAGGGGGAGCCAATTAACTTATCCATATGTTTTTGGAATATGTTTTGGTTTAGATAGTGTATGGATGATATTGTCTGCCAAGAGACTCACCTTATAATTCGCAGACCCTATTTTAATACCTGCGATGTCTACAGAGCTCGGAATTTTCTGGGCAAACAGCTCGAAAATATAGGCAATGTGAGCTGGGGAGAGCGGGCAACCTTGCCGGGTGCCTCTCCGTATGGAAAAGAGAGCTTAGAGAGAGCTGGGAGTTTTAAAGTGGATCCGAGATAAACTTTTACTCATTGCATAATTGTGTTCCTTTCATATAGTTTATAGGGCATTCCTCAAGCCAAATACTTTTTTTTTGTTGTAATACTCTAATTCCCTATAAACCAAACAAGCCTCGCCCACAGCTCCTTTTGTGCCTTGGCACTGTAGAAAGGGCTTATGGAAGCTCAGTCTGGGCAGGAGGAGGAGGAGGTTACTAGCCATTGATTTCAGAGGCAGAGGGGAGGAGGAGAGGGGAGTGAAGTTTTCACACAGGTAAGCTGATAGCATCTCCAGCCCTCAGCCTGTGACAATGTGACAAACAGAACATGGCTGCCCTCATTGTATCACAGGAATAAATAATCATAAACGTTTGAAGCTGTTTGCAGTGAGATATGCTGTGTAAACTATCTAAACTTTAGATAAGATATATAGACAAGTTACTTGTTATAGTTAGTTTTTCATCTCGGATCCGCTTTAAAGAACCTATATATTTTTAAGTGGCAACAGTATTTCAGCACTACTGCGTTGAGCGATAAACAATTTTATTGACAATAGTGCAATCACGGAAAGCAACAATCCGTAATCAATATACCAGCATTAAGAGATGGTGGGTGAAGGGAGAAGAGCGAAAGTCTGCCTGACATTTGCACTACTTTGCCTCAAAGGAAGTGCGAAACAGCCGTCAGGCTTTCCCCTCTGCACCCTTCATCCACTGCCTCTCACTGCTGGTATGTTGGTTAAAGATTCTTGCTTTCAACGACTGAAACTTTGTCAATAGAATTGCAAATCTTTTCATCACACAGTAGTGCTGAAATTCTTTTGCAACATATGCCTACTTTACACTGCAAATCGTAAAAGCTAAGCGCCTTTGTTAGTGATTTTGTGAAGCGTTGACCGGTGTTCTTTGTGTGATTTGCATTTTTTACAAGCGATTTTGTAGGCGTTTTTGTGTGTGCAGACAAACCGGTAGTGCACTCTTTAACCCGGAACTGGATGTCTTTTAAAGCAAATTCCCTGAAAAATGCTTACAAAATCGCTGTTTAAAGTGATTTTAAAGCGATTTTCAAATTTTCCTATACCTTTCATTGAAGTGCAATCGCCCAGAAAATGGTGCAGGGTTTGCGGTTGGAAAGAAAGCTCATCGCTCATGTGAGAACGCTAACATAGGGTTTCATTACACATGTGCTTTTACAGCGCTTTCTAAAAATGCTAGCGATTAAAAAAAAAAGCTCAAAATGCTCATAGTGTGAACCAGCCCTAACTTCATATGCTTTAGTCTTTCCAAAATACCAGCTTATCGACTCTCACCCATTACTCCGTGTTTTAATGCTAGTGCTGACTGCTTTCCTATATGTTCTCCCCTGGTGTCTTGTGGTCCCCATAAGCTTCCCTTGTGTCTAGTAGTACCCTATATATTTTTTCCTTGTGTTAAGTTGTCCACATAAGCTGGGTGTCTAGTGGTCTCCCCTACACCATCACAGGGGCATATTGACCATATGGGCACTTGGGCATGGACAGAGGGCTCGTGGTCAGTAGGGGGCCTGCTCCTGGTGCAATTGAGAGGCAGTTGGGGGGGGGGCGCAGCAGTGGGGGAGCGGGCATATTAGTTACAACTCACCTTCCGCCGCTGATCCACCGAAGCCTCTATTTCCTTCCTCCCTCCCAGGCATCCATTACGTTGGTGACAGCACCTCCCTGTGATGATGTGACCACATGTCATCACAGGGGGCGCTGATACCAATGTGACAGACGTCGGGAGAGGAAGGACATGGAGGGTGCGGGGGTTCAGCGGCGGAAGGTGAGTTGTAACTACTATGCCCGCTCCCCCAAGCCGCTGCGGGGCACCTACCCATCTAACCTATATTGACCTATATTGGAGTCACCTACCTATCTAACCTATACTGGGGAACCTACCTATCTAACCTATATTGTGGGTACGTACCTATCTAACCTATACTGGAGGCACCTACCTATCTAACCTATACTGGAGGCACCTACCTATCTAACCTATACTGGAGGCACCTACCTATTTAACCTATACTGGACGCCCCTACCTATCTAACCTATACTGCGGGTACCTACCTATCTAACCTATACTGCCGGCACTTACCTATAACCTATACTGGGGGAACCTACCTATCTAACCTATACTGCGGGCACCTACCTATCTAACCTATACTGCCCCTGCACCCTCATATGCAAAGATCATGAGGGGTATTACTTACTTCCCCTAGTTCCAGTGATGAGCAGTATTCATGCTGTGAAACTGTTAAAGAAACACCAAGCCTTTTCAGTACTGCTAAGTAGATTTTTAGTCTGGAGGTTCACTTTAACCACTTCACCTCCAAGGGTTTTCCCCCTAAAAATGTTCACCTTTCAGTGCTGTGTCCATTCATCTGCCAATAACTTTAACAGTACTTATCACAATGAATTATTATTTTATTCTAACTGCATTTTAATGAGAATAATAAGTAAAAATTGAAAAAAAAATCATTATTTCTCCGGTTTCAGCCAGTATAGTTTTAAAATAAAACTGTAATGGATTGCGGAGACACCGCCCCACGGTAGGACAGCGAGGCGGCTGGTTCCGCGTTCAGACCGGCGGTTTCTCCGCAGCAGCATGCGTCTGGTTTGTCAGAGCCTAGTAGTGCACACAGATGGAGAGCTACGCATGCACGCGCTAACAGGCAGGCCCTTTATGCCAGTAGGAGAGGGATCAGCTGATCAGGACGATCAGCTGATCCCAGCGCAGTAGGTTATTGGCTGAATGGGACTGGGTAGCGCTGAGGAGCGCTCTGCTATATATACATCTTGCCTGTCAGTTGCTGGTTGTCTGCCGTTGCGAATGCTTATGCGTTAGCACTCAGACCATAGTCAGATCTCATAGTGTGTTAGAACCAGGTGGACCTGGGGATTCACACTTAGCCAGATTACAGTGTTATTGCTGTGTTATACTTTAGACCAGTTCCAGGGTGTTGAGACCATGGACCTCACACCCAAGATTAGGGATACTGTGTCATTGCTGTGTTATTCTTTAGACCAGTTCCTGGGTGTTGAGACCATGGACCTCACACCCAAGATTAGGGATACTGTGTCATTGCTGTGTTATTCTTTAGACCAGTTCCTGGGTGTTGAGACCACGGACCTCACACTCTAGACTAGGCCTCTGCTTGATATCTATTATGACCTATTGCTCTCTTGACCCCTCTCCTGCTCTCTGATTCGGTACCTACGCATATCTGAATACCTGTTGCCAACCCTGCCTGTCCCTGGTTACCGAATCAGCCTTCTGTCTCTGTACCTTATCTGCTCGTGTGTTGCCGACCTGGCCTGGCCGACCCTTCTATCTGTGACACCCCACGGTGGGGTGTCCAGTAGCTGCAGGGACTCCCTGTCCCTCAGAGGGACCTCTCTGCAATCCAGTCAGGGACTCTATCTCATAGGAGTCCTTTGACTGCAGTAGAGTCTGACTCCCAGCAGTTCAGGGAATCACTGGCTCTCTGGGTATCTCCAACCCTGACTAGGAGATACTCGTTATACGGTCTAGGGTCACCTGCTCCTCAGGTGGTCCAGGCTCATATACTGCTGCACCAAACATTTACACTTCATCAGGTGTCCAGAGGTTAGTTATACTTGTATTATTGGTGATTCTACAGATCATCAATAATCAGGTATATTGTAACGATTGGTGTCAAAACGCAGAGAGAATCCGATTATTGGCGATCTGCAGAATCACCAGTAATACAGATATACACCAGATTATGGATGATCTGCAGCATCACCAATAATCCAGGTATGTCTAACCTCTGGACACCTGAGATATGAGTGTATGATATAACAGTACCACTTTGAGTAAGAACCACCAGAAGGGCTGGAGGTAGTAAAGAAGGGAATTCACCCCAGACTGTGGGTGAATCCCTGGGGTGAATCCCTGTAGCCAAAGCTCCCTAGGAGAGGGACCTAGGCTAGGTTGCAGGAAGCCCTGCTGCTAAAGAGAACAGTCTTGCCCTAACTGGGTGTGAGATCCTAGCTCTCTACACCCTGGAGCCGGGCTAATGAAATACAAGTACACAATGCTAGTCTTGGGTGTGCAGTCCGTAGTCACCACACCCTGGAACTAGCTTGTAGTATAACATAGCATTGACACAGTATCCTAGGCTTGGGAGTGAGGTCCGTAATCACAACACCCTGGAACTAGTCTATAGCATAACATAGCATTGACACAGTTTCCTAGGCTTGGGTGTGAGGTCCGTAGACACAACACCCTGGAACTAGTCTATAGCATAACATAGCATTGACACAGTTTGCGAGAGTAATCTAGCTCAGTGTGAATTCCCAGGTCCTCCTGGTTCTAACACACTGTAGGATCTGACTGAGGTCTGTGTGCTAACACATAAAGCATTTGCAACGGCAGACAACATGAGACTGAGAGGCGAGTGGTTATATAGTGTAGCGCTGATCAGCGCCGCCCCAGCCCCTCCAGCCAATCCGCATACATCCTGCGATCAGCTGACCAAGGGAGTCAGCTGATCCCTCTCTGTTTCCCATAAAGCTTCTGTCTCTCCGCACGCGCGCGTGTATTCCTCAGCCTATGTGCACAGAAAGGCTGTATCACATCAGACACATGACGCCACACGTAAACCGCCGGGCTGGACGCGGAACTAGCCGCCACGCCGTCCAAGCATGCGGCGGCCATTCCGCGATCCTTCACACATATATCGGCATTCTTGGTGATACTGCAGATCACCAATAATCAGATTCTCTCTGTGTGCTGACACCGATCGTTACAAAAACGTTCTACTGTGGATAAAACCCACACATTTTATTTTCCCTTTTGCCCCAGTTATTACAACGGTTAAAATATTTCCCTAGTACAATGTATGGAGACAATATTTTATTTGGAAATAAAGGTGCATTTTTTCAGTTTTGCATCCATCACCAATTACAAGCCCATAATTTAAAAGTAACAGTAATATACCCTCTTGACATACATATTTAAAAAAAAAAATCAGTCCCTAAAGTAACTATTTATGTATTTTTTTAATTGTATTTTTTTTTTTTTGAGTAACTTTGGGAGAGTGTAAGAGGTAAGGGGTTAATTTTAAATGTATGTATAGGTCTTTTTTATTTAAAAAAAATGTGTGTAGGTGTAATTTTACTATTTGGCCACAAGATGTCCTCGTGCATTACTTTCTTGTGCGTAGTATTAGTACACGAACAGCAAGTAATGCGTGGACTCATTACTTTCATTTTTTGTGAATGACTACAGCATCTTATTGAGGCCGACAATCATTGGCACGGGGACTTAGATCAATGAATGGGAACTGGGTTCCCATGCAAAGTACCACAATAAGTGTGAAAGTCTCCATAAACTTTCATTTATTTTGTGGCCCCTTGTGACAAATTAGGGTAATGCAATGCAGGAATTACCGGCTGGTGTAAAAAGGGCCTAAAAAGAAGAAACTTTTTTTTACTGTCAGTCTGTCACTGTTTTTTTTATAACTATTGCTATGTGCTGTATTAATGGGCTCATGAGAAAATGCACAACTTTGATAGTTGTCCTTTAATGATCATGCATTGGTCATAAGGGCTGTAGTTTGGGGCACGAGTGCTGCAGGTTATTGTACATACAGGTATATTGAACTGCAGCCTTGTGGAGGGTTCAGCCATGTTCCACTGTGATATATGGGGCCTCTGAGCTGATCAGCGTGTACTGTTAAATGGTGAGTGGAGAAGACACAATATTTGGGACATTATTTTTGTTATTAATATGAATTATTGAGCGCCTGTATCTTTGTATTTGAGGATTGTGTTTGATTGTAGGAATGGCGGCTGTGCTAAGTCACAAGAAGATGGGGAGCAGAGTTGTCAGGGGAAAGAGCAGGACTTATTTCTAAATCAGGGGCCTAGAAGTTTATATCTACTATATTATGTCACTGTATGTAGATTTTGTTTTTCTAATTGTAAAGTGCCACAGAATATGCTGTATAAATTTATAATAATAATAATAATAATATAACAATAATATGCATTGCAAAGTTGGGGTCAAATCCTAGCTGGGGATCTATCTGTATGGAGTTCGTATGCTCTCCCCGTGTCTGCGTGGATTTCCTCCGGGCACTCTGATTTCCTCTCAGGCTCCTTGCAAGCTATTTAGAATCTGTGTTTCTGGTGTGGTGTGATTATTCTTCAATTAAACAGCAACAATACAAAACAGTCGCCTCACGCCTTAATGGTGCAGTGGAGTGAGGCATACACTGCCTTGTCTTGTCCTAGGAAAAGAGGTGAGTGGACTCACCCTAAAAACCCCTGCGCGCGGTGCACCAAAAATGGGCGTGGTCAAGCATAACGTTGGCGTGGTCATGGGTGGGGCCAAATATACATGACCTTAGCAGTGATGTAAAAGGTCTGCCAGGGAAGTTTGAGCTCTGCCGTAGTGTATCCCCCAAAAATATATGTAATCTGACAGCATTTCACCAAAAAGACACAATCTGGTAGAAGTTCCTCCAAAATACAGATAATATGGCAGTGGTGACCCCAAAAGAGACAATGTGGCAGCAGCAGTTCCCCCAACATATACATAATCTGGAAGCAGTTCCCCAAAATACGCGAAACCTGGCAGCGAATCACCCAAAATACACTTAACACCCAAAATACATATAATCTGGCAGTAGTTGTCCCCCAAACATACACAATCTGGCAGCAGTTCCCCAAAATACACGTAATCTGGCAGCAGCTGTTCCCCTAACATACATATAATCTGGCAGCTGTTCCCCAAAATACACTTAGGACTTGATTCAGAAAAGGGTGCTAAGTGTTAGCACGCCAGTGAAAAGCCACTTTGCATGTGCTAACATGCTTTGCATGTGCTAAGTAGCACCGTAGTTAGCACATGTAAACTACTTAGCATCGTAGTTAGCACATGTAAACTACTTAGCACCCTAATTTAAAAAAAAAAAAATCAGTGTTTATTCAACAAAGAAAAGGAACATATGACAGAATATGCAGTGTAGCAGTGCGCCTCCTAACTTTTTCAACAGTAGCTTCAGCATCAATTATCACTGTGGAAGATGAGAGGTATTGTTAACAATAATATAATGATCGTCACATAATATATAGAGCTCAGATTGAATTTAAATTTCCAAATATTCTATCTTTTACAAGATCATAATTAGCAAGACCAGGGGTATCTAACCATGGCTTAGCACGGTGCTAAGTAGTAGTTTGCATGTCCTAACTACGGTGCTAAGTAGTTTGCATGTGCTAACTATGGTGCTAAGTTTGCATGTGCTAACTACGGTGCTAAGTAGTTTGTATGTGCTAACTACTTAGCACCCTAGTTAGCACGCCCAAAGCCTTTAGTCGTGCTAACTGGGTTAGCACCGATTACTAAATCGAGCCCTTAGTCTGTTAACAGCGGTTCCACAAAAATGGAGATAATCTGACAGCAGTTCCCCCAAAATAGGTACCCCCAGCATAGGTAGCCAGGTCTATAGGTGTCCCCAGTAGGGATGCTCAAATTCGGATTCGGAAGATACCCGTATATTTGCAATCCGGATATCTCCCAGTAATGCTGTGCGGGCTGGGCGGGGGGTCAAGCTTACCTCTCTGACGTCTTCTTCGCTTGTCCCTCAGCGCCTCCCACGATGCGGTCCACGCGCATCACGTGACTACAAACGCTTCCTCTTTCAACCCGGAAGGAGGAAGTGTTTGTAGTCACGTGACCGCCGCGTGGACCGCATCATGGGAGGCGCCGAGGGACGAGCGAAGAAGACGTCAGAGAGATAAGCTTGACCCCCCCGCCCAGCCCGCACAGCATTACTGGGAGATATCCGGATTGCAACTATCCGGGTATCTTCCTAATCCGAATTTGAGCATCCCTGGTCCCCAGTATATGTAGCCAGAGGTGTAGGTGCCCAGTATATGTAGCCAGGGGTATATGTCCCCAGTATATGTAACCAGGGGTATAGGTGCCCAGTATATGTAGCCAGGGGTATAGGTGCCCAGTATATGTAGCCAGGGGTATAGGTGCCCAGTATATGTAGTCAGGGGTATAGTAGTCCTCAGTATATATAGCAAGGGGTATATGTGTCCCCAGTATATGTAGCCAGGGGTATATGTGTCCCCAGTATATGTAGCCAGTGGTATATGTCCCCAGTATATGTAGCCAGAGGTATATGTCCCCAGTAAATGTAGTCAGAGGTATAGGTGTCCCGTATATGTAGCCAGGGGTATATGTGCCCAGTACATGTAGTCAGGGCCAGGGTATAGTAGTCCCCAGTATATGTAGCCAGAGGTATATGTCCCCAGTATATGTAGTCAGGAGTATATGTCCCCAAAATAGGTAGCCAGGTGTCCCGCCAGCAGGAGAGGAGCAGCGCAGTAAAGGGGAGCTGTGGGCACAGCAGAGGAGAAGGGGGGACGTCTCCCCCATCCCTCTCCTTGGGGCTCCCCTTACTCGCTCTCCCCTCCAGAACTAAAATTTGACGCGGCTGGCAGCAGGCGGGACTTACCTCTTCCTCGTTCCGGTGTGAGAGTCAGCACTCCACTGCCGCTAGTCTGGTCTGCTCTAGACCAGAGCAGCGGCACACAGAACTTACCCGGCGCTTGGATCGAGGAAGAAGTAAGCCGCCGCAAATTTTAGTTCTGGAGGGGAAAGCGAGTAAGGGGAGCCCCAAGCTGAGGGAAGGGGGGGGGGGAGACGTCCCCCCTTCTCCACCGTGCCCAACGCTCCCCTTCACTGCGCTCTCTCCCTCTACACATGCCAGGGTGGACGACGTCCACCTTCTGAAAAAAGCAGGTGGACGTCATCCACCAGCGTTCACACCTGACTCGATCCCTGCATGCAAGTGTGCCTTACTGCCAATGAAAACACACTTCACCCACCTGCAATGGAATCCCCCACACCATGATCAATGTGATAGCCTCAAAGGACAATAATTGCATTTGCCCGTTGCATCACACAGACATAATGTGAAAGGGCCCTTAGTGCTGGAACCCACTAGAGCGTTTTTGCCAGCATTTTGGGATCGCTTTCAATCACTAGTGATTTCCCAAATGCTTTGCCAATGTAAGTGGATGGAGCAGATCCCACTGGAGTGATTGCGATTAAGGAAATCACAATCACAGGACATGCAGCAGTTTGGGAGAATTTCCATTCTAATGTATTGTATAGGAGCAGGGAAATAGTTTCTAAAATCGCTTCCAAAGTGCTACCACAAATTGCACCGATAGCGCTTTGTAGTGGGTCCTAGGCCTTACTGATTGATACGCTTGTTATTCAGCTCTTGTCAGGTTGTTAACCTCCTGAGCGATAATCCCGAGCTGAGCTCGGGGTATATCGCGCAGGAGGATTTCTCAGGCCCTGGTAGGCCGATTTGCATAATTTTTTTTTGTTACACGCACTTTGCTAGCTGCGTGTAACTTCCGATCGCCGCCGCTTGCCGTGCAGTCCACCCCCTCCCCGACCCCTTGCGCAGCCTGGCCAATCAGTGCCAGGCAGCGCTGAGGGGCGGATCTGGACTCCCTCCGACGTCACGACGTCCATGACGTCGGTGACGTCATCCCGCCCCGTCACCATGGCGACCGGGGAAGCCCAGCAGGAAATCCCGTTCTGAACGGGATTTCCTGCTTACTCTGATCGCCGAAGGCGATCGGAGTGGGTGGGGGGATGCCGCTGCGCTGCGGCTATCATGTAGCGAGCGATTTAAAAAATAAAAAATTTAAAAAAATAGTGCTGCGCCACCTCCTGGGCGATATAATTGTATCGCCCAGAGGGTTAATAGTTTCCAGTTCTAATCAGACATATGCAAATTTCTGTTTCCACCCATGGTTCTCCCTGTGGAGCAATCCTTCCTAAAACTTTCACCCAAAATGATCACAGCAATAATTTTCACGTCAATGATTTAGTAGCTATATTTCACTGTGTAAGCATTTTATTGTGTTAAAAAAAACGTGGTTAATGAATTCCCCAAGTGACACTAAATTGTATCTATTCGACTGATAAAAAAAGAGAAGAAAAGGAATCTACAGTGTCTGACCTTAAAGAAAAACTCCAACCTAGAATTGAACTTTATCCCAATCAGTAGCTGATACCCCCTTTTACATGAGAAATATAATGATTTTTACAAACAGACCATCAGGGGGCGCTGTATGACTGATTTTGTGCTGAAACCCCTCCTAGAAGAAGCTCTGAGTACCGTGGTACTCTGGGCAAACTGCCACAATGTAACAATGTTCACAGACAGGAATTAGCTGTTTACATCTGTCTCTAACAGCCAAAACTGCTAGGAGCAGCTACATAACCTGCCCACAGTAAAAATGTCACCATGTAATAAATGTCAGAATGTAAATCAGGAGTGGAAAGATTTTACAATGAGCAAACACTGACTAAATCATTTATACATAATTATGGTAAAAAATGAAGCACTTTTTTTTCTACATTATTTTCACTGGAGTTCCTATTAATATGATAGTCCCTGGAAATAAATAACAGCTGCTAGATCTGCAAGTCAGCAATCAGCTTATATGCAGAATTTCTATTGTAGTGTTCCTGCCGCCTCAAGCAACCTGTAAGATTCAGCAGTCTTTATTAAAGTGGACTTAACAGTCCACCCACACATGCTTAGCAACTAGTCTAGATATTACAAAAATATCCAACCTTGAAGTCAAGCTCACCGTTTAACCATTAATCACATAGTTTGCACAGCAACAACGTACCTTTAGTAGTCTCCAGCCATTACAATTGCATGTCAGATTCTACATTGTTCTGTGGCAGGCTATTCTGAATAAAAGTTGTTGTGAAATGTATTTCTGCGAACCTAACATATTCCCATCTCGTCTCAGCATAAAATTACTATGAATTAAGTCAAAAGCGCTACACGACACTTTGCCAGCCACAAGATGGCGCCCGGTGCTGTTCCAACAAGACCCCCTAGTGCCCGCCAGTGATGCAGCTGCGTGATGTGACCACCGTGCTCTTTGGCTCCCCACCTACTCATCTCTCGCGCATGCGCAGGTTCTGGTCTGGGGGGTCGGGCAGCACTTCGGGCGGAGAGGCAGCAGCAGCAGGGGATGGAGAGGGAGTGACCCGGGGTCCGGTAGGGATCACGGCCGGGTAAGTGGCTGCTGCTATGTGAGGCTTTGTAGATGGAGCTGAGTACATTAGAGCAGTGGAAGTTGCATGGATGCTGGTGGAAAATGCATGCTGTAAAGGAATGTATAAGAGCTCCAGGCTTGCTGTATAAATGGATATGTGTGGCTATCAGTGTTATAGAGGTGCTCAGTCAGTCACATGT
This sequence comes from Hyperolius riggenbachi, assembly GCF_040937935.1. NCBI lineage: Eukaryota > Metazoa > Chordata > Amphibia > Anura > Hyperoliidae > Hyperolius > Hyperolius riggenbachi. Next base: position 220,386,872 of record NC_090648.1, read on the forward strand.
GGCTGACATGCTATAGGATCGCCCAGCTGTCTGTATGAGACTACTCTATTAACTGTCGTTGTATCTGGGATTGGTTTATGCATCTTATGGAGGGAAAGGCATCAGTGTAATTACATGGTACAGATGCCCTATGCATTCTTGCAGGTACATAATCCAATGTTTAGATTTCTTGTGACAACTTGTATAAGACGCGTATTAGTGTAGTAATTATAGAATATGGTAATCGTGGTATTAACATATGCCTTTCCTTGTTACTATTGGTGTGCCTGCTTGCTAACCTTTGCATAGGCTGTTGCTATGATTTCAATTTAGGCATGCTTCTATTTAGATTTTCCATTTACTCATGCATATACATATGTCCCCTATGTACTAAGAATTAATAATTTCCCCAGTGGTCAACCTCCAGATTCTTATTTTTCTATAGATATCCTCAGTTGCTGGGCAGAGGTCTGTGTGGTCAGAGTGGTTTATATTAAGTAGTGAAGCATGGCAGTAAAGAACTAGTTATCTAGATTGGAGAGGCTAATTCAAAATAGAAGTAGGTTTATTGTGCAAGGAATTCATGTATTCAGCATTCAGAGCCAGTTAGCTCTGTGACAGATCTCCAGAAATGACCACAAACTTGTCATCGTTGCCACCAGCACTGAATGCCCAAGTACCTTCCTAATTCATTTTGTTTATTGTTATAGCCTTGCTATTCTTGCTGTTCAGTGGGCAGTTGTTCATAGGTGTATCTATATCTTGTTCATGGTGATTGGCTGTGAATATGCAGCCCCTGAGGGCTTTGTAAATTTTTAGAAATCAGTAAGCAGTGCTTTGATAAATATTTTTTTTTTTTTTAGATGATTTATATAGGGTGCAGTTCTTATTATGTAAAACTAGTCTTCCTAAGCCCATTTAAAAACACGCTCTAGGTAGTGTTACCGCACGCACATGGACGCCCTGCTCCTTGGCCCGTCCTCCTGTCCCAGCGGTTGACTGTACTGCGCACATGCGCAGTACAAAAAAAAACAGGGGCACACAACTATTCAGTTGATGACGCAGGGACAATTGCATTTCATTGTATAGGATGCTTCACTGCCAGCATAAAACTGTGAAAGTGTGCGTAGTAACAGGTTGTAGTGAACAACGCCCACACTACTCGGCCAACCAGAATGCTTTGTGCTGTTGAGGGTGCTGTGATTGGAGGACTGTTCCCTAGGAGGTTTCCTGCTGGCTCCCCTAAATTAGAGTAGCGCTGTAATTTGTATCCCATGTAAACACTGCATGTGTGGCACATTATTGGTGTACAGTGTCACAGGAAAGCCATATACTAAACTACCAAGTGTTATGAATCAATTTGACCTCTTATCTGATTAAAAAACAATTATTTTAATTAAAATCAAAACTAGAGACTTTTGATCCACCTTTGATGCAAATAATAGAAACTTGGATTGTCTAAGGCAGTTATTTTTATTGATTGGCGGTGGGGTGTGGGGAGGGATCAATGTCCACATAGCTTTCTACTACATCAGATAGAAAAGAGCCAGCAGTGGCAATGTGTGTTGCTTGATAGTGTACTGATTAACCCTGTTAGCGGTAACCCCGAGCTGAGCTCGGGGTAAGCCGCCGCAGAGGATATCTCAGCCCCTGGTGGGGCGATTTGCCTCATTTAAAGTGCTGTACGCGCAGCTAGCACTTTGCTAGCCGCATGTCCAGCTAGATCGCCGCCGCTCTGCGGCAATTGTCCGCACGCAGCGGCGGAAGAGGCCCCCCCCCCTCCAGAGCCCTGTGCTGCCCGGACTAATGACTTATAGGCAGCGCTATGGGCTAGATCGGAGACGTCTGACGTCAGGATGTCGGCAGACGTCCATGATGTCATTCCGATCGTCGCCATGGCGACAGGATAAGCCAAACAGGGGAACACGTTATATACGCATTCCCCTGTTTGCTATTGATGCCGGCGACGATCGCACTAGAGGGACACATGCGCCCTCTAGTGGTGTTTCATTTAGCTACCACTCTGGTAGCTTTACATGAAACAAGCAAAAAAAAATATTTAAAAAATGTATTTCTGCCTATTTGGCAGAATTAAAGAACCGCCAGGAAGGTTAAGGGCTCTGCCTCTGACACAGGGGACCAGGGTTCAAATTCTGGCTGAAGCCAGTAGCTATTCAGTAAAGAGATCTTGGTCAAGACTCCCTAACACTGCAGGGTGGCCTATTGAGTGCACCCTTAGTGGCTGCAGCTCTCAAGTGCTTTGAGTCTAACAGGAGAAAAGTTTTTTTATTTATGAACAGATCTGTGATTAAAATTGAGTGGGGCTAAATCCTTGTACACACATCAGATAAAAGTTGTTAGAAATGGCCAATGAATGACAGGTCCGATAATTGGTATAAAAAAATGTAGCCAAACAGTGTTAAACAAGGATGAGCAACTGATAATGCGTAATTAGGCTGATCCAACGGGTGGTTCAGCTATGAAGATTATTGGGCTGATATCTGACAGCGTGTACTATGGTGTTCAAACAACATTTTGTCGGACTAGTTCCAAAGCATATATACAAATGTCCTGTGAAATGTCACTTCCCCCTGCGTGTGCAGCATATGAAAAGCATAATCGTTAGGAATATTGGTATGTATGTGTACAGTGTCATTTAACCACTTTGCATCCAGACCTTGTTTCCCCCTCATGGACCAGAGCCGTTTTGACATTTTAGCCATGACCCTAGTTAATCAGCAATAACTTTATTACTCATGACACTTAAATGATCTATATACCGTATTTTTCAAGACAAACTATACTTTCATTGGTGGGTATTTTGTACTAAGAAAATAGTTTGTTTTCTATTCATTTTAATGGGAAAAAAGAGGACATTTTTTTTTAACAATGCATGATTTCTCAGTTTTTACTGGTTTCAGCTTAAATAAAAAGTGCTACTGTCATAAAAAATCATGCCACTAGTATTATGTCCCCCAGAATAGATAGCCAGATGTGTCCCCAGTATCAGCCCCCCCCTCCCCCTGGATAGTTAGATATGTCCCCAATATAAAAGTATACTCAGATGTGTCTCCCGCATTTGCCACCCCCAGCATAGATTGTCAGGTGCGCCCCTAATAGTGCCCCTAATTATAGCCAGATGTGACCCCAAGATCAGCATTGCCCCATGTTAGCCAGATATGCCCCCAGGATTAGCACCGGCCCCCCATCATAGCCAAATGTGCCCCCAGTATTAGGTTATCCCCCCCCCCCCCCCAGGGTAACCAGATGTGCCTTACTATTAGAAACCCCCCAGTTAGCCAGATATCCCCCAGTGATCTTAACGTCCCCCCCCTTTTAAATACCCCCTCTCCCCCCCCAGGATCGATAGCCAGATCCACCCCCCCCCCCCCCCTCTACCAGCAAGCAGCCTCTCTCACCTCGCCTGGTTCCTGCGACTGTCCTGAAGCCCCAGCCTCCGATCCCCGCTCTGCTGTCAGCTCCGCTATGCCGAATATCTGATCCAAGCTTGATGATGTCATCAAGCCGGGACCTGGATATTCGGCATAGCAGGGCTGAATGCAGAGCGAGGATCTGGCTTCAGGATAGTCGCAGGAACGAGGTAAGGTGAGTGAGGCTGCTTGCTGGAGGATTTTTTTTTTTAATGATTTGTGCACAGAGGGGGACAGATGAAGGATCGCTGCAGTAGTCAATCGTTCATGGGAGGGGGGTGGACTAATTGGCCATAAGGCAACACAGTGTTCTCCCCAGACTTTTTTTTTCCATCCGGGTGGCATGAAAAAAGTAGCTGGGTGGCATGGAAAAGTAGCTGGGTGGGGTAAGATGAGAGAATGCAGGGCCGGTGCTTTTCTGCAAAACTCTGCTTACAGCAGAGGGGGTGGTGTGCCGATGACAGCCGGGTGCTCACCAAAACTAGCCGGGTGAAGCACCCGGCAAAAAGAGCCTGGAGAGAACACTGGAACATGTTCCCTTTCACCAATTAGTAATGAAGCTGACAGTGATAGGGGGTGCGCTCTGCAGCGCATCCGACTGTGCACAGCAGGGCTGCAAGCTGAGTCAGTATATCTATGTCATGGTGGCTTGGAGGGTGCCACAGATGACGTAAATATACTGTAGCGGTGGAAAAAGTGGTTAAACAACTTTTTTTTTTTTTTTTTTTTTTGCTGAGTTACGCTTTTTGGTTGATTTCTCTTTTTGTCCGACTTACATCTGTGCTGTGTATGGACCTTTTAGGCTCCTTTGACGCTACGCTCGTTGCTTTTAGTTATAACTGAAAGGATAACTGGTGTGCACGATAGTGTCCATGTTTCTCTATGGCCTCTTTCACATTGTACACAGAAATACTGAGCTTTTTCACAATGCACTGCTATGGAACAACTGATTGTATAAATCGCATCAGTTTTTCTGCATACAATGTTAAAGAGGCTATAGTGGTCAAGCAAATAGATCAGTTACAACAAGATATCGGTCATCTGCTAGATTGAGTAAAAATCTAAAGTGTACTCACTGGATTGAACCTGGCTGTGGCGGCCCATAAAGACTGCCTTGGACGAGAATCTTTAGTGAATTAGTTTGTTCAGCTAGCCTAGGAGTTAGTGACACATCTGTACTGTGTGGGCACTGCACTTCCGCTAAAGGGATTGAGTACCTATCCCTGCCGGGCGACAGAAATGCCTTGGTGTATACAAGGCTTATGTCTTCTTATCTCTAAACTAGTCTCTCATCAGCTAGTTCAGACTTTACTCCACCCTAAGAAGACAAGGGACACCATCCAGAAGGCAGAAGCCTATAATTCCTGCATCCAGCACCACAGAACAATGTGCTGATTATCCACAGAATACCCTCCTCCTCCATCATTCTCACATAGTGTCCCTATGCTGCATTTTTTACACCCCTGCACATGCACAGAGTCCTTGTCTATAGCTTTACTAACGTGCCAGACATGCAGTCCTTTAGGATTTCTAGTACAGAGAGCTTGGTTGGTACAGTGACAGTACTAGCAAAGCATTCTGCTTATTTAGCTAACCTTTAGGAGCTGATTCTGTGTGCAGAACTGAGATTATAGTTTCTGTCACCAGTCATGTTACTGTCACCTTGGGCAGCAGGGAAGTAGAGTTTCCTCTACTGTTAGGCTTAGTTGCCTTTCATTCCAAACTTTCTGTAATGTGCCTTAGAAATAAGAATGCTTGCCAGATAAAGTATAGCATACTAATGCTGGATACACACTATGCGTTTCCGCGTGCGACGCGGCCGTCGATACGCGTCGATTCAATTATTTCCGACATGTCCGATTCAAGCTTCGATGGATCATTAGGTCGATTTGCCATACTTTACATGGCATTCGACCTAAAAATCATCGAAATTCGTTTGGAAATGTTCGGAAATAATCTAATCGACGCGTATCGACGGCCGCGTCGCACGCGGAAACGCATAGTGTGTATCCAGCATAAGACTTAAGTTTTATAGTTGAATTATTGTTATTTATTTGTATAGGGCTGAAATGTTCCAAAGCGCTTTACAGTGTATAGAGTCATTTCACTAAGGGCAGGTTTACAGTGAATGTTTTGTGTCAGCGCATTAGTTGCCACCCAGATATGGTGCCAGTACTGCGTAATAGCAATGCATCTGTTGCAGTGCTCAAAGCACTGCAGGGTGCATTTTTACTGTACAGTGGTTTCTTTTTCATTACAGTGAGAGAGGCATGAAATGTGCCCAGCAATGGATGCGCTGGTATAGCACATTAACTTTAAACCAGTGCTAACTGCCCATCAGATTGACTTACAATATGATCTCAACTATAATTCATAGTCTTATGTGCCTGAACGAAAAGGAAAACCAATTAACTTGCGTATATGTTTTTGGGTTAAGAAAGAAAACTAGATTGCCTGGAGGAAAACTGGAAAATATTATATGTGGCCTACACAATTTGGCCCTGTGAAAACAAATGGGCGAAGTAAATCAGCAACAGCCGCTCGCGTGCCCCCTCATGCCCGCACACACGGGCTCGCTTGCACCCTCACCTGTGTGGCAACGGCAGCGGTTCTGTGCCTATGCACTTGGCGCCTAACACAGCTGCAGCCCATGGATGCAGATCCCAGGGTCTTTTTAATACTGTCAGTCATGAGCAGAGGTGATAAGTTTTTTCCTGTATTTTTGCCTTTCAAGTAAACCTGAAGTGATGCAAAAAAATATAAACTTACCTATGTAGAGGGAAGGCTCTGAATCTCTTGGGAGTCCTCGGTTCCTGCCCTCGTTCCACCGCTGTGCCCCTGTTGAAGATATTTGACGAGCCCTCCTCAGGTGGGCTTTGCAAGTACTCGTGTCTCCGAGTACTCCTGAAGACTAGCACATCCGTATTACACACATTAGTCTGTGCACGTGCATGCACAGTACCAGTGCCTTCGTCCTCAGGAGCACTTGGGGCACGATTGCTTCCATAGCCCAGAAGGCGCGTAAATTGAACAGGGAACAGTGGTGGAATGGGAATGCTCTGAGTTCCAGAGCCTTCCCTCTAAATGGGTAAGTATCTCACCTGAAGATAGTTTTCTCGCTTCAGGTTCATTTTTAAGCATTAGAAATGTTATGGTGACTTTAGCTGCTTTTTTTCATTTTACATTAATGGGAGTTAGTAGGTATGAGAACTTTTGCAAGGAGCCAAAAAACATTCACAAACTAATCATTAAAGGACCACTATAGCAAAAAAATTAAAATACACGTGTCAGTGTTCTCCCCAGAAATTTTTTCCAGCCGGGTGGCAAGAAAAAGTAGCCAGGTGGGGCGTGATAACAGAATGCAGGGCTGGCGCTTCTCTGCATACAGCAGAGAAGATGAGCCGATGACAGCCGGGTGGTCACCAAAACTAGCCGGGTGGAGCACCCAGCTAAAAGAGCCTGGGGAGAACACTGTGTGTAAACATACTTTGTAAGAAGTACATTCAGGCTAGGTTTTCACTTGTGCGTTTTGGTAAAGATTTTTTTGCTCAGAAAATTTGCATTAGTTTGACAACAACAGATTTATTTATTTATTTTTTTTTGCTTATGAAAATTCGCATTGAATGGAAACGGCCCCCGTTTCCATTCAATGCGAATTTTCAGAAGTAAAAAAAAATCTGAGGCCCTGCTTCATTTTTTTGGGGGGGATATTTTATGCATATTGCTTTGCAATGCAAATTTTTGCTTCATTTGTGTGAAAATTTACATTAAATGCACGGTTTCATGCTGAAATCGATTCACAATCTGTTTGCAGTAAAGGCAGCCATACAATCCCTCTCTGATCAGATTCGATCAGAGAGGGATCTATCTGTTGGTCGATCTGATGGCAAATCGACCAGTGTATGGCCACCTTAATGCATTTTAACCTCTTAAAGGGAACCTTAACTGAACAGGGGGTAAAGAGTTTCACTTACCTGGTGCTATTACCAGCCCCCTGCAGCAGTCCTTTGCCCTCGGAGCCACTCTGGAATCCTCCGGTCCCCCGCTGTCACTTAGTTTCGTTTTTGGCGACTCACCAGTTGGCCGGCCACCATGCGTATTATTGGACGCATTCCCTACTACAATTAACGCTGTTGCGGACCGCAACGCATACAAAAATACACAGAGCTTTCTGTTGGTGGACTGTGACCGCTCATTAGTTTTTTATTTATTTAAAAAAAAAAAAGAACATACCGTTTTTAAAAATTTTTTTTTTTTTTTTTTTTTTTCGCTTGGCAGGCAGATCACGTCACTCAGCGGGGATGTCCACGTGATCCCCTGCAATCACCTCCTCCAGAACTTGACACCAATCGACGTTACACGGTCCTGGGGGAGCCACTTTGATACCAGCTCATTATTTTTTATTTTTTATATAAACTTACATTTTTGTGGAAGTAGAAGAGATTAAATGGCAAGGCAAATTCAATTATACAATGAACCATAAAGAACACTACAGTCTGATACTCATGAATTCTAAATTTTACGTGATGGCGGTCCTCTTAACAATTAGCATGATGGTTGTGCCAATTAATAATTATCTTACAAATCTAATTGGCTCTATGCAAAATTCGGCTTCAGGGTTTGGCAATTCTGGTAGATGATAAAATGTTATTGAAACTACAGATATGTGCTAATGTAAAATAGGCAGCGACGTGGAGTGACACAGGAGGTCATAGGTGACTGTGACCACCCAGTTAGAAGCTTACATACATTAGCACGAAGATACTAGGGATTCCTTATACATTTGATAGTTTCAAATTTGTCTGGTTATGATCAGATGATCATGTAATTTCTACTTGCTTCTTTCTCCTTTATGAATCTGCATTGGTGAAGAAATGAACAGCTGTAATGATGAGCTATCTGTAATTCATCTAGAATCACTAGGGTGATGAACTGTGAGGACAATTGTACAGTAATACCCCATTGACTGGCAGTCAGAATATAAGAAAGCTCATCACATGGTGATGCATGACATAGACATAATGTGAAATATTTCATCAGTTTTCACTAAGCATAATTCTTGTGTCTAGATGTCAAAATATGTATGTGGTAATCACCTGACTTGCAGGTATTTAGACCAGACGCTGTTTGTGATCTGTGATGTTTAGGTCCAGTCATGTTGTTCTCTGCAGTCTCTAACCTAGTTTTCAGTTACATTACGGCCTGCAGACTTGTCTTTCTAATCTGCTTTTGCATAGCTAGTCACTGTTATCTTGCTGACATTTGCAGATTTGCCATTTTGGGCCTAGATGCTTTACAGTACAACTCAAAAACTCCTAATTTTAATTGTAAAAAATTCAAGCAAACACGCTAAGGATGACATTAGCAATTTTTGGGGTTTTTTTTAGCGTCCCCCCCCCCCCCCCTCCCGCTGCGCGCTACGATTTTGGGCAAAGTGCTTTTGCAGATCGATTTCGTTTTGTCACTTCCTGACGCCAGTGAACTCTTTGACCCAGAAAATATTAAATACAATGTATTTATTCTTAAAAACGTAAATGCCATCGCTGCATAAAGCGATTTTTGTGAGTTTTCCTATACCTTCTGTTAGAGAAAAATCACTCCAAGAGCGGCCGAAACGCACTGATATGAACCTTCTCATAGAGAATCATTGCACAAGCGTTTTGATTTTTAAAATTGGATGCACTTGAAAAAGGCCAAAAACGCCCCAGATGTCAATAAGCCTTAATACTGCCCACTGGTATTATTCGTACAATAGTGTGTGTGCTGTTTTTATTTGCACACAACAGCTTAAGGCATCTGGTTTGATATATACAGGTGGGCATGCACATACAGTATACAATATATACTGTATATGTACACATACAATGTCTTCATAATGCCAACACTTCCACTGCCTTCTATGACCTGCCCAAGCTCAGTTCTTATCAATGATTGGTCGAGAGGTTCTAGTGCGCCCTGCGCAGTGCAGCCACGCTTGGACAGGAATGCAGTTGCGCAAACCTATTCAATCAGCCCTTGTTGAAAAGTTTCAGAGGCTACCAGTGCTGAAACGGCAAGCTTAAGGGAAATGGCAGAAGCCCCTGTATTATCCAGAGGGTTCCCTCTACTGAGGTAAGTAGCTAACTTTTCAAAATTTCACTTCAGGTACACTTTCAGAGCATTGTGACTTCCTGCTTTTTTTTCTTAGTGCATGAAAAGGCAAGCTGAGCGGTGTGTGTAGTCAATTTCTTTGATCTGTGAGCTGGATGTGGAAGAAATAAATGCGCTTATTTTGTTCCATAGCTGATGACCATCTGCACAGGATCAATCTAAGTTGTTGGTTTACATTATTACATGGTTCATTTCAATACTAAATCACTGATGCTCTTGTAAAAGTGGCTGCTGGCCTGACTGCCTGAAAAGTGCATTTGTTTCCACAGAAATGGGATCGCTTTTCAGATCTCCATATTTATAAAAGCAGCAATCATCTAAACAGATTGCTGCATTTTAGACTGCCAATTTTATTTGCTACCCATTTTCATTAGAAATCTTTAGTTGCTGTATTTATGAAGCAATGAACAGCCTCACTGTGACGAACGCCATAGGCAGCAGTGAACAACAGTGTTTTTTTTTTGGTTTGTTTGTTGTTGTTTTTTTCAAACACCCTGTCCACTTCTTTTGCAACAGGTGGAAGTTTTAAGAAGAAGCGGTAAGTGGCCAGGGTGAACCTATGAACGGTATACTGCTACTTTATTGTAGTAATATAACAAACATTAGTAATGGTTGCAGCTGATGACTGTATATAGTTGTTTGTGTAGGTGAAATCAGGACCCTGCCACCAGGGCTGTGGAGTCGGGGTCGAAAAAATTCGGAGCAATTTTTGGGTGCCTGGAGTCTGGAAAAAATGCTCCGACTCCTAATGAATTTAAACTGTAATTTAAAATAGAAAATATGATAAAATATTCTATTTCTCAGATAATAGTCATAAATAATTTATATATACAGTAATAGCTGTGCTTAGTCCACAAAAATGAAATAAACCGGTCAAAAAATAGTTACTTGTGCTGCTTCAATAAAGCAGTCCCCGTATTTTTAAAGTCAGATATACATATCTGATTGTGACTGTACAGTATATATCCTAATAAATATATACTAAATAACATCTATGCTGTAAGAATAAAGCCTGATGTGTAGCTGTGTCACTAATAGAGATGGTCAATGAGATGGAAATAATTCTGCGCTGGTGCTGGTTTATGCAAATTTATGCACTCCCTTTGCTCATGAAATCAAATAACTTCATATGTTAAAATTTGTTTGATAACTACGGATTAAAGGGTACCTGAGACGGATGAAAAGAAAAGATTTTTTTTTTATACATACATATACAGGATCTTCTCAAAAAATTAGCATATTGTGATAAAGTTCATTATTTTCTGTAATGTACTGATAAACATTAGACTTTCATATATTTTAGATTCAAATACACACAACTGAAGTAGTTCAAGCCTTTTATTGTTTTAATACTGATGATTTTGGCATACAGCTCATGAAAACCTAAATTTCCTATCTCAAAAAATTAGCATATTTCATCTGACCAATAAAAGAAAAGTGTTTTTAAAACAAAAAAAGTCAACTTTCAAATAATTATGTTCAGTTATGCACTCAATACTTGGTCGGGAATTCTTTTGCAGAAATGACTGCTTCAATGCGGCGTGGCATGGAGGCAATCAGCCTGTGGCACTGCTCAGGTGTTATGGAGGTGGGGCGTGATAACAGAATGCAGGGCTGGCGCTTCTCTGCATACAGCAGAGAAGATGAGCCGATGACAGCCGGGTGGTCACCAAAACTAGCCGGGTGGAGCACCCAGCTAAAAGAGCCTGGGGAGAACACTGTGTGTAAACATACTTTGTAAGAAGTACATTCAGGCTAGGTTTTCACTTGTGCGTTTTGGTAAAGATTTTTTTGCTCAGAAAATTTGCATTAGTTTGACAACAACAGATTTATTTATTTATTTTTTTTTGCTTATGAAAATTCGCATTGAATGGAAACGGCCCCCGTTTCCATTCAATGCGAATTTTCAGAAGTAAAAAAAAATCTGAGGCCCTGCTTCATTTTTTTGGGGGGGATATTTTATGCATATTGCTTTGCAATGCAAATTTTTGCTTCATTTGTGTGAAAATTTACATTAAATGCACGGTTTCATGCTGAAATCGATTCACAATCTGTTTGCAGTAAAGGCAGCCATACAATCCCTCTCTGATCAGATTCGATCAGAGAGGGATCTATCTGTTGGTCGATCTGATGGCAAATCGACCAGTGTATGGCCACCTTAATGCATTTTAACCTCTTAAAGGGAACCTTAACTGAACAGGGGGTAAAGAGTTTCACTTACCTGGTGCTATTACCAGCCCCCTGCAGCAGTCCTTTGCCCTCGGAGCCACTCTGGAATCCTCCGGTCCCCCGCTGTCACTTAGTTTCGTTTTTGGCGACTCACCAGTTGGCCGGCCACCATGCGTATTATTGGACGCATTCCCTACTACAATTAACGCTGTTGCGGACCGCAACGCATACAAAAATACACAGAGCTTTCTGTTGGTGGACTGTGACCGCTCATTAGTTTTTTATTTATTTAAAAAAAAAAAAGAACATACCGTTTTTAAAAATTTTTTTTTTTTTTTTTTTTTTTCGCTTGGCAGGCAGATCACGTCACTCAGCGGGGATGTCCACGTGATCCCCTGCAATCACCTCCTCCAGAACTTGACACCAATCGACGTTACACGGTCCTGGGGGAGCCACTTTGATACCAGCTCATTATTTTTTATTTTTTATATAAACTTACATTTTTGTGGAAGTAGAAGAGATTAAATGGCAAGGCAAATTCAATTATACAATGAACCATAAAGAACACTACAGTCTGATACTCATGAATTCTAAATTTTACGTGATGGCGGTCCTCTTAACAATTAGCATGATGGTTGTGCCAATTAATAATTATCTTACAAATCTAATTGGCTCTATGCAAAATTCGGCTTCAGGGTTTGGCAATTCTGGTAGATGATAAAATGTTATTGAAACTACAGATATGTGCTAATGTAAAATAGGCAGCGACGTGGAGTGACACAGGAGGTCATAGGTGACTGTGACCACCCAGTTAGAAGCTTACATACATTAGCACGAAGATACTAGGGATTCCTTATACATTTGATAGTTTCAAATTTGTCTGGTTATGATCAGATGATCATGTAATTTCTACTTGCTTCTTTCCCCTTTATGAATCTGCATTGGTGAAGAAATGAACAGCTGTAATGATGAGCTATCTGTAATTCATCTAGAATCACTAGGGTGATGAACTGTGAGGACAATTGTACAGTAATACCCCATTGACTGGCAGTCAGAATATAAGAAAGCTCATCACATGGTGATGCATGACATAGACATAATGTGAAATATTTCATCAGTTTTCACTAAGCATAATTCTTGTGTCTAGATGTCAAAATATGTATGTGGTAATCACCTGACTTGCAGGTATTTAGACCAGACGCTGTTTGTGATCTGTGATGTTTAGGTCCAGTCATGTTGTTCTCTGCAGTCTCTAACCTAGTTTTCAGTTACATTACGGCCTGCAGACTTGTCTTTCTAATCTGCTTTTGCATAGCTGGTCACTGTTATCTTGCTGACATTTGCAGATTTGCCATTTTGGGCCTAGATGCTTTACAGTACAACTCAAAAACTCCTAATTTTAATTGTAAAAAATTCAAGCAAACACGCTAAGGATGACATTAGCAATTTTTGGGGTTTTTTTTAGCGTCCCCCCCCCCCCTCCCGCTGCGCGCTACGATTTTGGGCAAAGTGCTTTTGCAGATCGATTTCGTTTTGTCACTTCCTGACGCCAGTGAACTCTTTGACCCAGAAAATATTAAATACAATGTATTTATTCTTAAAAACGTAAATGCCATCGCTGCATAAAGCGATTTTTGTGAGTTTTCCTATACCTTCTGTTAGAGAAAAATCACTCCAAGAGCGGCCGAAACGCACTGATATGAACCTTCTCATAGAGAATCATTGCACAAGCGTTTTGATTTTTAAAATTGGATGCACTTGAAAAAGGCCAAAAACGCCCCAGATGTCAATAAGCCTTAATACTGCCCACTGGTATTATTCGTACAATAGTGTGTGTGCTGTTTTTATTTGCACACAACAGCTTAAGGCATCTGGTTTGATATATACAGGTGGGCATGCACATACAGTATACAATATATACTGTATATGTACACATACAATGTCTTCATAATGCCAACACTTCCACTGCCTTCTATGACCTGCCCAAGCTCAGTTCTTATCAATGATTGGTCGAGAGGTTCTAGTGCGCCCTGCGCAGTGCAGCCACGCTTGGACAGGAATGCAGTTGCGCAAACCTATTCAATCAGCCCTTGTTGAAAAGTTTCAGAGGCTACCAGTGCTGAAACGGCAAGCTTAAGGGAAATGGCAGAAGCCCCTGTATTATCCAGAGGGTTCCCTCTACTGAGGTAAGTAGCTAACTTTTCAAAATTTCACTTCAGGTACACTTTCAGAGCATTGTGACTTCCTGCTTTTTTTTCTTAGTGCATGAAAAGGCAAGCTGAGCGGTGTGTGTAGTCAATTTCTTTGATCTGTGAGCTGGATGTGGAAGAAATAAATGCGCTTATTTTGTTCCATAGCTGATGACCATCTGCACAGGATCAATCTAAGTTGTTGGTTTACATTATTACATGGTTCATTTCAATACTAAATCACTGATGCTCTTGTAAAAGTGGCTGCTGGCCTGACTGCCTGAAAAGTGCATTTGTTTCCACAGAAATGGGATCGCTTTTCAGATCTCCATATTTATAAAAGCAGCAATCATCTAAACAGATTGCTGCATTTTAGACTGCCAATTTTATTTGCTACCCATTTTCATTAGAAATCTTTAGTTGCTGTATTTATGAAGCAATGAACAGCCTCACTGACGAACGCCATAGGCAGCAGTGAACAACAGTGTTTTTTTTTTGGTTTGTTTGTTGTTGTTTTTTTCAAACACCCTGTCCACTTCTTTTGCAACAGGTGGAAGTTTTAAGAAGAAGCGGTAAGTGGCCAGGGTGAACCTATGAACGGTATACTGCTACTTTATTGTAGTAATATAACAAACATTAGTAATGGTTGCAGCTGATGACTGTATATAGTTGTTTGTGTAGGTGAAATCAGGACCCTGCCACCAGGGCTGTGGAGTCGGGGTCGAAAAAATTCGGAGCAATTTTTGGGTGCCTGGAGTCTGGAAAAAATGCTCCGACTCCTAATGAATTTAAACTGTAATTTAAAATAGAAAATATGATAAAATATTCTATTTCTCAGATAATAGTCATAAATAATTTATATATACAGTAATAGCTGTGCTTAGTCCACAAAAATGAAATAAACCGGTCAAAAAATAGTTACTTGTGCTGCTTCAATAAAGCAGTCCCCGTATTTTTAAAGTCAGATATACATATCTGATTGTGACTGTACAGTATATATCATAATAAATATATACTAAATAACATCTATGCTGTAAGAATAAAGCCTGATGTGTAGCTGTGTCACTAATAGAGATGGTCAATGAGATGGAAATAATTCTGCGCTGGTGCTGGTTTATGCAAATTTATGCACTCCCTTTGCTCATGAAATCAAATAACTTCATATGTTAAAATTTGTTTGATAACTACGGATTAAAGGGTACCTGAGACGGATGAAAAGAAAAGATTTTTTTTTTATACATACATATACAGGATCTTCTCAAAAAATTAGCATATTGTGATAAAGTTCATTATTTTCTGTAATGTACTGATAAACATTAGACTTTCATATATTTTAGATTCAAATACACACAACTGAAGTAGTTCAAGCCTTTTATTGTTTTAATACTGATGATTTTGGCATACAGCTCATGAAAACCTAAATTTCCTATCTCAAAAAATTAGCATATTTCATCTGACCAATAAAAGAAAAGTGTTTTTAAAACAAAAAAAGTCAACTTTCAAATAATTATGTTCAGTTATGCACTCAATACTTGGTCGGGAATTCTTTTGCAGAAATGACTGCTTCAATGCGGCGTGGCATGGAGGCAATCAGCCTGTGGCACTGCTCAGGTGTTATGGAGGCCCAGGATGCTTCGATAGCGGCCTTAAGCTCATCCAGAGTGTTGGGTCTTGCGTCTCTCAACTTTCTCTTCACAATATCCCACATATTCTCTATGGGGTTCAGGTCAGGAGAGTTGGCAGGCCAATTGAGCACAGTAATACCATGGTCAGTAAACCATTTACCAGTGGTTTTGGCACTGTGAGCATTGATTATGCATTTAATTATTTGAAAGTTGACTTTTTTTGTTTTAAAAACACTTTTCTTTTATTGGTCGGATGAAATATGCTAATTTTTTGAGATAGGAAATTTGGGTTTTCATGAGCTGTATGCCAAAATCATCAATATTAAAAAAATAAAAGGCTTGAACTACTTCAGTTGTGTGTATTTGAATCTAAAATATATGAAAGTCTAATGTTTATCAGTACATTACAGAAAATAATGAACTTTATCACAGTATGCTAATTTTTTGAGAAGATCCTGTATAAGCCCCAGGTATGTTTGAAACTTTCATCTGTCTCAGGTTTACTTTGTTACACAGTAGTACTATACATATGCACTACCTACAGAGCTGCAGGGAATCTACTGAGAATGTTGTACACATTGAACACAGAGGTGTTGTCTATCGCCCATAAACCTGGTCCAGATTGTGCATGAAGAATGTATATTAGAGGAAGAATCTCCTTATTCACCTGCAGTGTACCTGCACATCATGCTTACATGTACCCACAGTTACATTGCCTAGGGCCTGATAGATGTTCTTTGTTCCGGCCTGTACCTTTTACAAGTACTCTTCCCAAGGACTATTTTGAGTCTATGACTAAAAGTATTAGAGGCAGAAGATCTGCCGGATGTCCAGGTAGCTGGCATTGTTTAAAAGGGAATAAATATGGCAGCCTCCATATCCCTCTCACTTCAGTTGTCTTTTAAAAGTGTTGGCAGTAGAGAGATGCATTTCATGTTACATACTTTCAATCAACAAGATTGCAATATGCAAATTAGAGGAGTATGAGTCGAGGAGTCGGTGGAATCCTAACCTGAAGAGTCGACTGTATCGACTCCACAGCCCTGCCTGCCACTGTATTCTCCCCAGCCCCTATTTACAAGGTGCTGCACTTTGCTCCTTTTCCTGTTTTTCTGAAAGGCATCGTGCCACTGTATGGCTTTCCAATCTGTCAGCAGTGACAGGTGGTCTCAAGTTATTAGAGGGAACCAATAAGCTATAGGTCAGCACTACCAAAAGTTAATGATCTAATTATATTGTAACATACCACAATATCCTGTGCAACAGGTCAATCTAGACAAGCTATTAAAGGAAACCTGAAGCGAGAGGAAAACGACAGCCGACATCTTGATTCTCTAATCAAAGTCTGTTGCCTGACTTCTGTGCTGATGCTCAGCCTCTAAAGACTCGTACACACGCTAGATTAAAGTTGGTTGAGGCCGCTTATGATGACAAGCCTCAGGCGTGTGTGCAGAGGCCCCCCCGACCAGCAAGCAATCCTCTTGTGGGATCAGATCAACCCTGGGGACGGCTGATTCTTTTCTGCACATCACTCCCTGCCTGCCCCATGATGTCAATCGCGTGCTGCTCCCTCGTCCCTCCACCTCCCTGCATAGCAACACAACATGTTGTCAGCTACACAGCTGACTCATGTTTGTGCAGCCCGGCCCAGCGATGTCACCCAAGGGGATCAGATCCTGCTCCTCCATGGACGACATCCATCAAAGATCTGCGCACCTTTATACTATGAATCCCTGGCCAAGAATAAGCATGACTCAGGTCTGGCTCCACTGACTGCATGCTTGTTGCAGGTGTGTGATACAAACACAACTAAAACTTCAGCTCAGCATGACAGCCAGGCAACAGGCATTGCTTAAAGAACAAGCGACACCCATGCTAACCTAGAAATAAAAAAACACATATATAAGTAGATAAATACTACTGCTACTTACATAACAGACGTATTGTGCTATCCACATAACGATTCCTGTGAATTTTATAAAGGAAAAGCAGAGAATCCTACTCTAAGCAGTGGCCATCTTGCCAAGCTTAATGCTGACATCATATCCTCCCTGACTCTTGGTTTTCCCCCCTCCCTTCTCTTGCTCATTGTGTATTCATTAGCTGCCCTCCTCCTAGAGTCTTTTTTTTTATTATTTAAACATCCAATCACTGAGTCACCTCAGCCTTGCTTGTAAACACAAGTGATCAGCTAGGCAGGGAAATAAATGGAAGAGGAGGAATATGTTATAGATAAAAAGAACTCCCATCATTCAAAAGAACTCCCAGCATTCAACTTTTTGGCACTGTTTGGCACTAGGGCCAGTGCTCCTAAAGTATGTGATAACTCCAAACCATAACAGCAGAAAAAGTTTTGAATGCAAGATTAGCATCTTTATCACTTAATACACTCAGACCATTTGCTGTTGAAATTAGATTTTTATGGTGACAATACCGCTTTAAAAGATAATTAAAATGGCAGCCTCTGTATTCCTTTCATTTCAGGTTACCTTTAAAAAACAATAAAGCTTGTAACACACTACAGGGAGCTAGAACATACATGCCAAGGGTGTTATGGGAGGACTAGAAAGTTGGGTTATAATTGGGGGACTAGTTTACAGCACAAGTTGGGACATACTTTGCAGCTGTGACCCTTAAAGCTGCATGTTGTTTCCACAGTTGGGTGAAACATTGGGAAAAATTGGGATCAGAAGGCATCGTTTGTGCAAACGACCGTAAACACAGCACAAGCGCTGCCCATTCACTTGAATTGGTAGCACTTTAACGATGAGTGGCGCAGTCCGCGGGAGACATTGAGCAGACGCCCATGTTAACCAGCCTTTAATCTTTGGTACTTGAAATATGTTGCATGTGGCACTGCACTCTACTGACCACACCTACCTATTTTCACCTCACCCATCTAAAATAAATTTCAGGAGAGAGCGTTGTGATACATATTAATGTCATCATTGGTGTGGCTGCATTAAATGGAGCCGTGGATTGCCAATTTCTATAAATTATCAAGCACTGATAGTAAGTTACCAAACTATGTCCCCCCCCCCCTATAATTATATCAATATGGAAATCATATTTTGAAACGGTGAAAACCGAAAAATCTCTCCTCCTCCTTTTATAAATTGGCCTGTGTGTATGCACATAGCAAATTAATCAAATGGTCACTAAACAAGGTAATTAATTGTTTGTTATTAGTTCATCTTGCTTTTTAGTAGATGCCACACATGAAAACTTCATAATTTTTAGCTACTCTCTGTTTAGTAGCAATATATATTACAGGATTGCAGTACTTTGAGGCATGAATGTGGGTAGAGCACAGACATATTATCTGTAAAGCTGCTAAGTGATGACTACCATACACATCTGTTTCGTGGCATACCAATGATTTAATCAGTGAGCCTATCTTCTACTCTAATCCAGTTTTTATTCTGTCACGTTTCCACTTTGCGGCTCTCTACCATGACGAGAACAGGTAAAAGGGTAAAGCCAGAAGCAGAACAGATCTTTTGTTGCTGTTTACTAAAATTTGTGTATTTTCAGATCTACATTTTTGTGTATTCCAGTAGTATAAAGAACACCAGGTATTTTCATGAAAAGTGAACCTTGCATTGGAAAAATGCTTTTAAAACTTTACATTGGCAGTGAGAAGTAGCGGTTGCTTCCCAGTTATATATGAATGCACAGGCCTGCTCATATGTCCTTGTGACTGTCCCTCTGAGCTTGTGTGAGGATGGCTTTGCTAGAGGCAGCATGCTTTTCAGCCTGTAATCTGCCTACACACAGACAAAATTACACTGTAGCAACAAATGTCAAGTAAAAAGCTGCTGTCGTTAACACACTATGTACAGAACAAATCACAGATTGGCCTCAGCCATATCTAGATAGTCTCATTTGGCAAAGAAAGTGTAATGTCCCAGCAATCCAGCAATAACTGCAGAATACTGTATGCTTAATTCTGGATGAATATGGGTACAGTGTTTCTCTGTTCTTTTGTTTAAAGACTTTAAAGGACAACTGAAGTGAGAACATGGAGGCTGTCATATTTATTTCCTTTTAAACAAAACTGGTTTGCCTGGCAGCCCTGCTGGTCTATGTGGCTGCAGTATGTCTGAGTAACACCAGTAACAAGCATGCAGCTAAACTTGTCAGATCTGACATTGATGTCAGAAACACCTCAAATGCTGCATCCTTGTTCAAGGGCTATGACTACAAGTATTAGAGGCTAAGGATTAGCAGGACAACCAGGCAACTGGTATTTGTTAAAAGGAAACAAATATGGCAGCCTCCCTATCACTCTAACTTCAGTTGTCCTTTAATTAAGTTACTAGTAAAGCATTGACCAGCTAAATTGCTTTGTCTAAACCAGCCAATACTCTTCAGGGAATATAAGCATAACTGCAAAGAATATCCACTCAGTAAACATGTAATTAGGAACACCTACACCTGCTTGTTCTTAAAGTTATCTCATCAGCCAAATCATATGGCAGCAGTGCAGAGTGCACTGCATTACAACACCGTAGTGGGACAATGAGCATTACTTTCTTTGCAGCAAACTATGTTTTTATGTATTGGACACTTTGCACTGGATGTGAGCTGGGTTGTGGAGTTGGTACAAAAATTATCCAACTCAATTTTTTATAACAATCTTGATTGAAAGTAGGTAACATAAAAGGCATTTTATCACTGCCAAAGCTTAGGAATTTGAACGCTACTGTATATTAAGATGGCATCTGCTTTTGGTAAGAAAACATAACAAACACAGAACATTTATATCTCGCTTTACTCCTGGTGCACTCAAAGCCCCAGAGCTGCAGCCACTAGGACGCGCTCTATAGGCAGTAGCAGTGTTAGGGAGTCTTGCCCAAGGTCTCCTACAGAATAGGTGCTGGCTCACTGAACAGGAGGAGCCGAGATTCAAACCCTGGTTTCCTGTGTCAGAGACAGAGCCCTTAACCAGTACACTATCCAGCCACACAGCTCCTGGGTAGGAAGCTGACACTCCATCCTGTCCATCCCAGCCTGTCAATGCCAATCTGAATTCCCAGGCATGTGTTCTGTATAATAAAATGAACTGGAGCCCCATATCAGGTGGGTTCTGGTGTGTAGCCCTACCACCTTGAAGAAAAAGGCCGCTGCCTTTTCTGTAGCTGATATAGAGAAGGCCAGTGCTATTTTCTGCAAGGGGACTGAGCGATGTACCAAAACCCAGCTAGTAAGGGGTCCTTGTTAAATAGACAATGTGTTGGAGGCATTCTAACTTTTAAGCATTATTGTACCGTTATGTATTTTATGTACATCAGAGATGGTCTTTAAACTTAGGCTATAGCTGTACAGTAGCTGTTAAATAGAAATTAAAATTAGTCCTTGGTAAGAGTACATGCGGAGGGTGCTGACAGGGACTAAGAACATCAAGCAGACCCTAGGCAATCTAACTATGGTTACATCTCATGCTTGGAATTCACGGTTCATTTCTGCCGCAAATAGATGGCTTGATAGATAATTTCCGACATGTCCGATCCAATCTCCCGTTAGTTCGTTTCGCCGCTCGATTTCTCATAGAAGTGAGAAAGCGGAAGATAAGAGAATCGACTACAGAATCGAGCGGCAAATACGATCGAGCGGAGAATCGAGCGGCAGAAACGAGCCATGTATTCCCGGCATAAGAGTGATGTGCAGGTACTCGGCAGGAGAATGAGGCTATTCGTCCTCTATTACACACTTATCATACACGATGTGCACAACACCTCTGCAATTAATGTGCACAAGATTTTCAGTGAGTTCTCAACAGCCCTGTAGGGAGTGCTTTCTGAGATGGACAGGTTAGTAAACAATATTAAGTAGGATATTGATGGCCTATCACATCTACTACTAAACCTCTACTAAGCCTACACACATTCGAGGCCAGTCGCTTGTGAGGGATCAGGACAGTGAGGGGGACAAAGCAGTATAATTGCAATTGCCACCCTCTAGGCTTACGACTTGTTCTGTTGCTTTGGAGGGGCTAGGAGGTCCAATGGAGCGGTGCATGACAGTGGCACAGAGCGGGCAGAGTGAGTGGGGATAACTATGCCCTTGGCCAGCGCTTGTTAAATTTACTCCGCCAGGTAAATATGTGCATGAAAGTCTGCAAGAGGAGCAGGGGCATAGCAATAGCCATAGCAACTGCTATGGGGTCGTGGAGCAAAGGGGTGCAAACGGTAGTGTGTTCACTATTTATTTTCCTGTTTTTTCTCTATGCTCTGACGGTATCTCAGTGCCCATAGAGTGTTTACAGTGTACATTACATAGGAATGTACATTGGCCAGTCAACATATATCCCATAGGATAGGGGCAGGTTGCATTGCTCTCGAGTGCCTGGGTCTGATGGCCCCATAGAAGTTCTGCTATGGGGCCCCATAATCTCTAGCTACGCCTCAGAAGAGGAGGTAAGATCTGTAGTCACAGAAAGTAGGCGTGAAGACACCAACTCTAGTAACAGGAAGCCAACTGGCTAGCAGCACAACTGGAACAAGGACAGCTACAACAAAGGATTTTTCTATTTAAAAAGCTCATTTCCAGAACACTTATAATTTTACTCTAATCCAGTGTGATTGCATTCAGAATTTGCATTGTTTAGTTTTGGATGTAGTTGGCCTGTAAGGAGCCTTGGATACCTGACTTCTGGGATTTGTCCAGCCTTGAGTTTTACTTTTTTTGCTTTTGCATGGGAGTCTAACATAAGAGGAACACCAATGCTGTGATATTGCCTTTGTGTTTTTAAAAAAATACCTGTTGTCTGGTTGTTGTTGTGCTGATCTGTTGGTTTCAGTCCTGGCTGAGTACCACAACTGTAACAGGCATTCAGCCAATTGAGTCAGACAAAAGAACTGTTCTACATACTGTTCAGGGTAAGTGACTTCTTTGGGGGCAAACTGGCACACATACAGTAGGCCAGGCCGCATTTGTAAATGGCAGTTTACAATGATGCCTTCCATATTCCTTTCAGTTCTTGTTTCCTGGGATGACTGTGCAGATGGAGAAGATGGTGCTTGTTCTCAATTTTGTCTCTTTCCAGTTTTCCATTTCTCCTTTGCGCTAAGCATGAGACTGTAGAGATGAAGGCTCGTTCACTCATTGTCCCCTTCTTGAGACTTTTTAAATATGAGGCTTATTCACACTGTCGGCTTCTCTGCATGTTGACGGCCAGAACAGCGCACTAAAAATTGATGGATCAAAGACTACAATGATTTTTTTTTATAGGCCAGTTCAAACTGATCTGTTCAATTTTTGTTTTTCAGATTCCCTTTAATTTGTGTAATTTAATGTTATGCTTGGTTCACGCTGCAACAGACCGAGCCATAGCAGTACTGTATCCATTTGGCATAGTTGTGCTGTTCTTGTCTATTGTAGGGTCTGCCGCCACTTTTGAGTGCACTTGCCCCATTTAGTGAACAAATGGTAATGCATCCATTGCCCAAAAGAGTCGTACCTGGCAAGATTGTCCAGTGTTGAAACCAACAGACAAAACATATTGATGTGTACCCTTATAGAAAATCATTTCTACCTTTCTCCCATGTGTTTTTTGTACACTTCCTGTTGCATCACAATGCTGGCTTTGCACCTAGTGTGAACTGAGTCTGTTTTTCTAGAAGCTCATTGGTTTAGCAAATGTAAATTACATGGTAAATCTAGTCAAGAGCCCAGGCTGTGGGTGTTTCCTGCACCACAGACTAGTATGGCTGTAGGGATCAGGCTTATAGGAGTTGTTTAGACTGTGCTTTCCTCCTTTTGTTTTAAACAGTACGAATGATGCAGTGCAGGCAGTTACAGCAGCTACACCCACAGAGCCAAAAGCTGGCAGCCTGTACTAATCTACATTTGGCAATGTAATAAAGTGTATTCCTTTAGCTGCAGAAACCTCATTACAAAATAAATATCTGGGTTCTATGTTTATGCAGCCAGTAGATGGCATTTTTACATCTATGCAAGAATATGAGTTATAGTAAGATGAGCAGGTTTACTTTCACACAGACATGTGCTTTTATTAGTGACCCATATTTGTCTGTCAGTTCTGAATGACTGTCTCTTTTGGGAGCTATAATATTAAACTATTGTTTTGTGCATGAGACTGTTAGAGCAAGGATTATGGTAACTATACTACCCCTTTTACCTGAGCAGTATATAGTTATTCCTTGCTGTAACAAGGTTGGCAGCATTTGGTAAGAAGGGTTAAATTGGTTGGTGTTTTAAAGGTGTGAAATGCACATTTAGCTGTCCTACACAGGTAGCAAAAAAGCTTGTCATCACGCTGCCATAATGGCACTGAATACCCTGCACTGAAAACAGAACTATGCCAGTAGTTTGTTGCGTATGTTGCTCATATTCTTTCTGTGTGACTATAGTTTGGTGTATAGCATGTTTTCCAAGTGTGTCAGCATGCTTGCAAGGTTAACAACCTCCTTTCCTCTTTAGTTTTTACACATGCTCACATTAGTGTGTGATCTGTCCAGCAAGTCCTGTTGAGTGTGAAAGGTGAGAGGAAGAAATATTTTACTCCCGAGTGGCAGGCTATTTTTGTTCCTGTGGGGTGTCCTGTGTTTCAGTGTTTTTAAAGGGGCTGACCCGCTTGACACTCAAAGAAAGCAGTGAAAATATCAGTATCTAATCTGTAGAGGCATAAATCTGTTCAGATGTACAATAGACATTGCGTCTTGGTACTCTTGTAACTGAAGCCCTTGGTGGCTGGGGGACTGTTTTATGCCTTCTTTACCAGAACAGATGTTGCCATTTAGGAGTGTTGAGATGTTACAGCTAATAACTTTGTAACTTCTTTGTGCATCAAAACAGTTGCTCCATATCTGGGGGTATACTATAATATTACTGCATAACTTTAAACCTTTTTATGAAAATTTAGGGAAAGTCAATGAAAACAACTGATAAAACATTTTCTTATACAATACAATAACATTTGTATAGCACTTTTTTCGCTCACAGGACTCTAAGTGCTTAGGCAGCTTTTCAAAAGAAAAAAAAATGCACCAGTAATACTTCTTTCCCCGGTACAACTTTAAAGAGAACCCGAGGTGTGTTTAAAGAATGTTATCTGCATACAGAGGCTGGATCTACCTATACAGCCCAGCCTCTGTTGCTATCCCAAACCCCACTAAGGTCCCCCTGCACTCTGCAATCCCTCAAAAAATCACAGCCGTGCTGTGAGACTGTGTTTACATCTGTAGTGTCAGTCTCAGCTGCTCCTCCGCCTCCTGCATAGCTCCGGTCCCTGCCCCCGTCCCTTCCCTCCAATCAGCAGGGAGGGAAGGGATGCAGGCGGGGACTGGAGTTCTGCAGGAGGCGGGGAGAGCAGCAGACTGACACTATAGAGATAAACACAGCCAGCTCTGACAAGAATGTGTTTAAAGAATGTTATCTGCATACAGAGGCTGGATCTGCCTATACAGCCCAGCCTCTGTTGCTATCCCAAACCCCACTAAGGTCCCCCTGCACTCTGCAATCCCTCAAAAAATCACCGCCGTTCTGTGAGACTGTGTTTACATCTGTAGTGTCAGTCTCAGCTGCTCCTCCGCCTCCTGCATAGCTCCGGTCCCTGCCCCCGTCCCTTCCCTCCAATCAGCAGGGAGGGAAGGGATGCAGGCGGGGACTGGAGTTCTGCAGGAGGCGGGGAGAGCAGCAGACTGACACTATAGAGATAAACACAGCCAGCTCTGACAAGCTGTTTGTCAGCAGCCTGGCTGTGATCTATGAGGGATTGCAGAGTGCAGGGGGACCTTAGGGGGGTTTGGGATAGCAACAGAGGCTGGGCTGTATAGGCAGATCCAGCCTCTGTATGCAGATAATATTCTTCAAACCCACCTCGGGTTCTCTTTAAATAATTAGTATGTCCTGATTTTTCGATTCCAAATATGTAAGCATTTCTTCTTCTTTTTTGAGCTTGCTTTCTTTTCAGGGTTTGGGAAAATGGCACCTCTAGAGGTAGAAGATCAGCAGAACAGCCCAGCAATAAACCTTGCTTAAGAGGAAATAAATATGGCAGCCTCCATAGCCCTCTCAGTACAGGTTCTCTTCAATATAGAGCACCACTGGCCTGGAAGTAAATATAGTTGTCCTTGCTATAAGCTTGATACAATTTTACCAGATAATAAAATGGTGAAAGGTGTTTTTTTTTCTGCTCAGTATTCTCATTTTTTTTCTTAAATAATTGTGTAGGTACGGCAACCATATGATGTCTGACAGGTGCTGTAGTCATGTAATTGAAGGCTTGATAGCTTGTTTTGATATATTTAGCGTGGGATTAGTTGCATTCTCATAACTATGAGAGACTGTGCCTTAAGAAATGTTTTTTATCCTAATACATCAGAGACAGCTGTATAAATTGCTTTGAATCTGGAGGTAGTTTACAGTTACAATGCAAATGCTTGGGTATCATCCTGTCAACGTTTTATTAACCGTTTTCATTGGCTCCTGACCGCCTGATCAATGTGACCAATCAGAATGATCAGGAAGTGAAAAAGAAAAAAAGGCCGTGGTCCTTAGAGAGACCAGTTAAAACAAATCTGTAATTAAAAAAAAAAAAAAAAAAAAAAAAGTGAGAAAGCAGTTAAATAGTGGGAGGCATCCAGAGCCTTTCCAGATCTTCTTCGACCCCACTGCTGCAGCTCAGGAACCTCTTCTTGTTACAGTGCACCTGTTCATGTACAAGCGCAGCCATACTCCTCTGCAAGTACAGATCTTGCATGTCCAGTAGAACAAGGCCATTTGTGCACGGTGGAAAAAATACATAAACTAGCTGCCTCATTCTAATTGGTATGCATGGGCCGTATCCCATCCAGGTACAAGCACGGGCTCGAGAAACATATTCAACATTTTATTTGGGCCAGAAGGAGTTACGTTCATGTGACATGGAGGCGGGAAGATCAGCCAAATGATTGTCACTTTACATGTGCTACATATGCAAAGATACGTACACACAAACTGCAGCCTAGTGATGCACGCCTTTGCTTTGGTTGGGGGAGGGTGATGATGACACAGCACACAATGGAGTAACTTTACAATTGGGAAAGGTGGGGGTGGAAACGATGGCCTTGGCTGGGATGATGCAACTCTCCGGATCTTTTTGCAAATGCATTGGGTTGGCTGTGCATACGCTGGATCCTGGGCAGAGATCAAACTAATTGGCTGCCTTGGCCAAAAACACTTAATTGTGTCTACCAGCCTTTAGACTACCTATTCACAAGGTTGCCTTGCATGCAATTAGAGACCAATTTGATTATTTAAAGTGGATCGTAAAAGGAAGTGATAGCACCAGGGCTGTGGAGTCGGTACAAAAAAATCATCCGACTCCTCAGTTTATGAAACGTCCAACGCCAGGTACCCAAAATTGTTTCGACTCCTTAGCCTAATTTTTACAAAGGCTATGGATTTGGTTAAAAAATCATCCGACTCCAGGGACTCAAAATTGCTCAGACTCCTCGACTCCACAGGCCTGGATAGCAGTATCCCACACTGTCTATCGCTACAGAGTATGTGTGAATGCTTTCTAATTTAATAAAATAAAAATCAATTGAAAAAATTGAGAGGCTAGGTCCGTACATTTCCATCAACTGTACAAGTATGTCATGGGTTTTTTAAGATCTCTAATTTCTTTGTGGTCAGTTGCATTTGGTATGTATATATACTCTGTAGTGTTTGATGGACACTACAGAATCGATTTTCAGGTAACCTGTGGATAGCTGACCCAATACTCTGCTTCTTCGTATAAATGTTTTTCTTTTCTTTTAAAGCATGCTAGAGTATCAATGGCCTCTCTGTAACTGTCCCACTGTCCCACTGTCCTATGTAATTATGCTTGAGTAGCACAGAAAAATGGCAGATGACAACCACACTGTTGTGGTCTGGACTCTGGAGTAGTGTGCAAAGAGTCATCGCTTTTGGTCATGCAACATGCTGCTTTTTTTGCCGCTGGCTAATCCCAATGCATGCCCAACTTTGGTGCACGTAAGGTTACAAATGTTGCCATTAAAGAGACTCTGTAACAAAATTTTGAGCCTTATTTCTTCTATCCTATATGTTCCTATAGCTGTTCTAATGTGCTCTGTCTTACTGCAGCCTTTCCTATTTGCACAGTGGCTGTGTTATCTCTGGTATATGATCTAATCTTCTCTCTTCTGTCGGCTGAGGCTGGAATGTGTGGAATTTGCTGCACTGCTTGTCATTGGCAGAAGCTATACACACCCTCTCCAGGCCCCATGCACACTCTGTATGACTCACAAACTAAGCTACTCTCAGCGTATCAAATTGTCTATGCCTTTTGTTTGTAAACACTGCATAAAAATGGCAATTACAAGCCAGGATTGCAGCAGGGAGAGGCAGAAACAGCAGAGGGGCCCAGGAGAACATAATGAATAGAATGGTATGCTTTTTATTGTAAACATTTTACAGTACAGATTCTCTTTAAGCTGCCTCAAATGCAGTTGAAAGGGGCTTGTGGTCTTCGGACAGGAGGTTGAACTGTTTGGCTAGTGTGCAGTTCAGCCATCTGTCTGAAAGAGACCTAAGAAATGCAATATTTTATTTTTCTCTTTGTGTTATGGGTCATTGATTTATGGGTGTTGATGTCACAATGAACTGAACCCCACCCACATAGCAAACACTGAAGCTGATGAAGAGAGTGACTGGGTCATGTCACCATTTTCAGCACAAAATTAAGATAGTTAAAAGCCTTCTGTGAAATTGGGTGGCTCTAGCAAATTACAGTACTCATTATTGGTCTATGTAGCTCTGCCTTTACTATTTGATCCTGAAGCACCATTTTAAATCTTAATTGGTATCTTGCAGCATGTATATCGATTTTAATAACTCCTTACCCTGGGCCGATTGCCCCATTTCCTTGAAAACATATTCTCTTCCCGCCAGTACCTTATTCTTTTCTGGTATTCTGCTTTTGGCCAAGTAAAATTGCAACTTAAAATGATATCTAAGCTGTCACAAGCCCTCAGACATCGCATTATTCTTCAGTTTTAGAATGTGGAAGGTCAAGGTAAGCCAGATCACTTACCATTTCTCATCATAATCTTCTGCATGATTAACAGACTAGCTGAGAGATCTGTCTGCTATTGTTTTCACTAGACACTGAACCAGTTTGTGGTGTCTAAGCTGACAAGTTTTAGCAGGTTAGTCGTCTTCCATGACTCTGTATTGGTATTAGCAATGCTGCCTTTAATCGGAGATGAGGTCACATTTATAAGTTCTAGTGGGATTCCATTTATCAGGAAGCCATAATTGCAGATAGAGCTTTGTTTCTGCTATTCTGTAGCATAGCTCATTAATAATTCATGTATGCACCACTTAGAGCTGCTAAATGATTGGCAGACACAGCAGCGAAGTAAGATTTATCATCTTCATCCTTAGCTTGGATCCTTTAACCATACAGTGAGTTAAGCTGTGTCAAATAAATGTACTTTCTTTATTATTCTTTATTATTCTTAGAAGACCGTTTCCTGTCATGGTGAATGTATATGGCCATGCTAGCACTGCACTGTACACACGACAGTCCTCTACATTTCCTATTTTAGGCAACTTAATAAAAATGGAAAGTCTTGCCTTGCTAGTGTGCAAGTAGTCAAATGAATAGGTGTGGATGCTGTTTTTCTGTGAAAGGAAGGAAGAAAATCTGTATTTTTATACAGTACTTCAGTATTGAGAAAGTTCATTTGACAAAAACAGTTTTTTTCTGTAACACAGTAACATAAAATGCATTTCTTAGCACATTGTGTTTGTTGTTGCTTCATTCCTGTAGAATTATCAGTTTGCACAGGATTATAAGGAATATGTATAAGGTCTGAATGAATGGGTCTATTCAGTAAATACTTGCCACCATATCTTATTCCCTCCTCCAGGCAAGATAAGGAGAGGCGTGTTACTGTACTGGCATTCTGTGCAGTAGATTATGGCTAAACTTCAAGTATGTTGAGGTACCTTTTCTATGTTATAGTATAACCTAGTGCACTGTGTGCTTTTTTTTGGGGGGGGGGGGGGGGGGGGGGGGGCTTAATGCCAGTACTTGCCTGTTCCTTCATCTCTATTCAGGCTTATTAAGGTATTTTTACCACTGAACAAAGAGTAAGAATGATAATATGGAGCAGGTATCATAAATCAAGCCCCTCTGAAACCTCTTTCAGATTACATAACGCATGCACGAAGCCGATTTCATACACGCATTATGACCTAGGGCGTAATGTCGGGGAGTTGCGTTTCGAGACTGGTTTCGCAACATTAGTTCTAATTTACCTGAAGGGGAAATGCTGCGGCTGGACGATTCAGTGCTCCCAGATGCGTTACAACATAACGCTCCAGAACGCTTTGCCAAATGTGAAAGGTAACATGAGAGTTGGGACGCCGGGCGACGCCCAGTCGGCCAAAACGCAATTGCGGTCGGTTAGCGACGCAGATCGTTAAACCAAGATTTGATGTGTAGTATCCCTGTGCCTAGGAACAGCTGGGGGATTTGTCTTGGCTGAGTGAAAGCCTGGGGGGAGGTGTTAATTAGCTTGGACATATTCCCTGTGGAAGGCAGAATAACCTGGAAGCATTAACTCCCCTTTCTGTTCTGGGAACCAGGTGACACCTAGATGTTAGCCAGCAAAGAGCCCACTCTGCCTTTTGGGAAAAGACAGGATGAGCTCACAGCAGGGGGCTATTCAAAAACCTGCTTTGCTCTAGACTGGCCGGAGCCATATAGGCAGAATAAGGACGCATGGAGTTTAGGATTTTGAGCATGTTAAAGCAATACCGTTCAGGTGAGAAATGTGAAAGTTATATCATTCTGCTGGTCCGGATTGTAATGAGGCAGCAGCGGGCTGAACGCGGACGTTTGTTCGCGTCCGCATCAGCAGCGCAACCGCCCGCATGGTCGCATGCAGAACGCGGAGAAACGTCCACGTCGAGGCTGCACTCCTGGAACACCTTCACAGGCCTCATGGCATGCTGCTCGCCGAGACACCTCTCATGACAGTCTGGACCCCGTAGGGGCCGCGCGCGTGTGCAGTAGAGCCTTTTATACTCTTAGAAAGAGAGTCAGCTGACCAGCTGGTCAGCTGACCTCAGCAAGGTCCTTGAGCTGTGCTGCAAGGTCCTTGAGCCACGTTGTGATTGGTTGAATGGCTGGGCGGGCTGTTTGAGTCCAGCACAGTATAAAAGCAGGCATTCTGTCAGTTGCCAGTTGTCTGCAGTCAGCGAATACTTGTGTGTTAGCACTCAGACCCTAGTCAGATCCCAAAGTGTGCTAGAACCAGCTGGAGCTGGGGATCCACACTTAGCCAGATTCTGTTGATAGCCTAAAGTACTAATTGCATTGTATATTGTGTATGACCTTTTGCCTGTTACCTCTTTATTCTCTTGTCTCCTGATTTTGTACTTCGCCAGCCCGTACCGTTACCGACTATTGGCTTGGCTTCTGACTTCCCTTGTGTTTCTCGATTCTGTACCTCTGCTCATCTGATTTCCCGTTGCTGACCTTGGCTTGACCTCTGATCTTGATTTCTGTCTGACGATTCGGTACTTCTCTGCCAGTTCTGATACCGAACCGTTTTCCGTTTGACTTCGCCCCCTTTAGTGGGTTTTCCACTAAAGGGTTTACTTTGCTGAGTTCTTCTTGCGGGGAACTCAGTAACTCCTCAGCATATCATTACTGTTGAGGAACGCAATTCTGCGTTCTTATCCTAGTCACAGAATCGCACACACTGCCCTTCCTTCCAGAGGTCACCTTCCCTCTGAGTTAACATCAGTGTGGTGGGTTTTCCACAAGTTATCTGTTCCTTGTGTTTTCCAGAGTACGCATAAATATTTGTATTATTGGTGATGCCGCAGATCACCATATAATCAAATATATCTGTATTACTAGTGATACTGCGGATCACTAATAATCAGAAAACTCTGAAGTGTATGCACCAATCACCACAACATTACACGGATCTTGTGAGTATTTTGATATTAAATTTGGGCCACTGGCATAACCAGAACTCTGGGAATTCCACCGTTTTTTAACCGGGCATGCAAACATGCCCAAGTTTGATATCATATTAATCGGTAGGTTCTGGGGATCGAGAATATGTAATTATTATTTGTGTGCCGGCCGCGCAGGTCTGTCTAGAGAAGTGTCAGGGTTATGAGGGCTTGTGGAGGCCCCAGCCCCAGATGTGATTACCATAGTCCGGCCTGGGGGCCGACTCTGGAAGCCCGCCTCTGAACTCAGCTCCATTAAAAGTGAATGAGCTGCCCGGGCAAATCATTCCTCCATTGTACATCTTCATGAACACACGGCCACCGTGAGGAACAAGTGGTGGGCATCTTGCCGGAGCTGAAACAAAGGGCACATGGCTAGCGGCCATCTTGTCTGAATTGAAACAAAGGACATCCTCCATTTTGTTTGGATTTTAAAGGGAAGGTTCAGGGAGGGTGGGTAAAAAATAAAAATCAATTTCCACTTACCTGGGGCTTCCTCCAGCCCGTGGCAGGCAGGAGGTGCCCTCGCCGCCGCTCCGCAGGCTCCCGGTGGCCGACCCGACCTGGCCAGGCCGGCTGCCAGGTCGGGCTCTTCTGCGCTCCAAGGCCCGGAACTTCTGCGTCCCACGCCGGCGCTCTGACGTCATCGGACGTCCTCCGGGCTCTACTGCGCATGCGCAGTAGTTCTGCGCCTGCGCAGTAGAGCCCGGAGGACATCCGATGACGTCGGAGCGCCAGCGTGGGACGCAGAAGTTCAGGGCCTTGGAGCACAGAAGAGCCCGACCTGGCAGCCGGCCTGGCCAGGTCGGGTCGGCCACCGGAGACCACCGGGAGCCTGCGGAGCGGCGGCGAGGGCACCTCCTGCCTGCCACGGGCTGGAGGAAGCCCCAGGTAAGTGGAAATTGATTTTTATTTTTTACCCGCCCTCCCTGAACCTTCCCTTTTAAAACTTGCTGAACTCTGACTTTATCTCTGGAACAAAGAACTTTGCAGAACTTGAAACCGTTTTGCTTGGACTTTATGATTCTTCCCACAAAAGGACATATTTCCACAAACCCTAAGTATTTCCTCCCTTTTATTTTTTATACTGGCTATTACTATTTTAATAATTGTTGATTTTAATAATTGTCTGTATATATTAATTATTTATATTGCTTTCAATAAACCGACGCTATCGTCAGTTGTTGTTCTAGCTACCCTACTATTCAGCACGCACACAACTGAACCAGACCTCTGAAGAGACGTTACTATTGTTTGTTGTTGGCTAGACAGAATACAGCGTGTTTTAACCGTATTTATTCGCAGGACCAGTCATTCAGTAAATCGGGTCCACTGGCCCATACCAGTGGTTGTGGCAGATACCCTGGAATCGTGTGTAGGTTGTAATTACCCATATCTCACAGGCTCCCTTCTGGTTTGTCTGCGGTTTGTCCCAACGGTTCCTGCGCATTGACTGAGACCAGAGTTCGCACGATCCGTGCGCTGGCACCGTTTGGAAGGCCATTTGCGGTCTGACCACCAGGGCTCCTGTGACAAAAGTCAATAGACTTTCGTGCTACCCCGCTTACTGCATCCTAGGAGCAATCCATCAAATCGCACAGATCAGCTCCTAGTGTGAAATAGCCCTCTCAGCCAATACAAATATTAATGATGTTTACCTAATATTCCTGTTGTGAATAACATCATATCAAGTACCCCTTGATAGGATACTTGGTGAGTGCTGCATAGTGCATGCGCCTGCTATGTCATTATTTGTTGAGGTACCCCTTTAACAGTAGAAATTTCAGCAAATTTTCAATCAGATTATTCACGTATTGTGTGAAAACAGAGAAGCTGGTGGGCACAATTGTTCGCTAACCATGACTGTATCGATTGTTTACTGCATTGAGGCCTGGGCATGCTATAATAAATGGCTGTGCATTTTAAATAAACAGCACCTGTGCTACCCCATTCAACTAGACTGACTGCATTGTGCACAAAATGCTGTACAGTGCATTAGTGTGCCCAGATCGCTGCATAGACTGTAGTGTCTCATGATCTCCATGCGCATCTGCTTGGAGTTTCTTTACAGTATATGCAGACAGTTGGAATTTCCTAGTTAATCTTCCATGAAGCTTCTTTTTGGAAACATTAGGATAATTATTAAGGCTAAGTTAAAGGGAACCTAAAGTGAGCAAGATACAGTCTGCCATCTTCATATCTGTATAAGGAATGCTACTTGCTTGGCTATCATGCTGAGCTTTTGGCGTAAAGGGTCACTATCAATAGGTTTGACAGTGTTGCACCAATATGTTAATAGCAGCAGCTTATTGAGAGAAAGATATCTTTCAGACCCAACAGTAATAAATTACAGTTCGAAGGGCTCAAAAAGTACGAAGACAATGGGCCTTATACAATTCACTTTTTTTCCCTTAGTTTTCTCCTGGGTACTATTTTTATACTTTTTATATGGTAATACAATGACTTAAGCCACCAGCAAGAAAGAAAATACTCGGAATAATTTTGACAGTACGGTACTTTATCACCAACTTTTTGGTATTTTTTTTCATTTGCAAAGTGCTAAAATTATTTTGAACAAAGGTTGAAAAATGATCTAGGAGAAAACGTGAATTGCATATGGCCCAATAAGTTTAGGTTTAGGCATTTAAGAAAGCTGGTTTTAAGAAAGTAACTGTGATATGAGCAAAATTATTTCAAGTAAAAAAGTGAATAAAATAAGGGCCACTGGCCCATATGAAATTAACTTTTTCTCCTTGATATTTTCACACATTATCAATAAAATGCCCTTTTTAAGCCACCAGCAAAAAAGAAAATACTTTTAGTTTAGACAATACGTTTTCACCTACTTTTGGAATTTTTCAATTGCAAAGTGCTGAAAAGTTAGATGGAGAAAACTAAGGGGAAAATTTGAATTGCATACGGGCCACTATGTCTTCTATCTAGATGTATAGCGCAACCAAGTTGAGAAAGTCCCATGCACTGTAACTACAACACAGCTGCTTATTATTTAATAATATACAATTTGTTACTCATAGGATAATAGAAGCGGTAACAAAAGGCTATCATGCTTTAATTAGTAGTCCTAATTTAAAACTCATTTGCTAATTTGTTGACTCATCCAATCACAGGTCATGTGCACATATGCTTTAATTAGTAGTCCTAATTTAAAACTCATTTGCTAATTTGTTGACTCATCCAATCACAGGTCATGTGCACATTTACTCTCTCACTGCTGTGAGTAAAAATACTAGCTAAGAGATAGTCCTGAAAAATATAATTATTCTGGACAGTGACTTAACTACTTCCCGACCGCCGTATAGACAAATGGCGGCCGGGAAGTGGACGCCGCAAGGACCGCCGTATTGACAAAATGCGGCGGTCCTTGTATGGGCATGGGCGGAGCGATCGCGTCATCCGTGACGCGATCCTCCGCCTGGCGCCGCTCACCCGCCGCAACATCCCGCTGGCCATACGGAAGCGCCGGCGGGATGTTAACCCTACGATCGCCGCATACAAAGTGTATAATACACTTTGTAATGTTTACAAAGTGTATTATACAGGCTGCCTCCTGCCCTGGTGGTCCCAGTGTCCGAGGGACCACCAGGGCAGGCTGCAGCCACCCTAGTCTGCACCAAGCACACTGATTTCCCCCCCCCCTGCCCCAGATCGCCCACAGCACCCATCAGACCCCCCCTGCCCACCCCCCCAGACCCCTGTTTGCACCCAATCACCCCCCTAATCACCCATCAATCACTCCCTGTCACTATCTGTCAACGCTATTTTTTGTTTTATCTCCCCCTCTTCCCCCTGCTCCCTCCTGATCACCCTCCCCCCCCATGTACTGTATGCATCTATCCCCCCTGATCACCTGTCAATCACCCATCAATCACCCCCTGTCACTGCCACCCATCAATCAGACCCTAACCTGCCCCTTGCGGGCAATCTGATCACCCCTCCACACCAATAGATCGCCCGCAGATCCGACATCAGATCACCTCCCAAATCCATTGTTTACATCTATTCTCTCCTCTAAACACCCACTAATTACCCATCAATCACCCCCTATCACCACCTGTCACTGTTACCCATCAGATCAGACCCTAATCTGCCCCTTGCGGGCACCCAATCACCCGCCTACACGCTCAGATTGCCCTCAGACCCCCCCCCCTTATCAATTCGCCAGGGCATTATTTACATCTGTCCTTCCCTGTTATAACCCACTGATCACCTGTCAATGACCTGTCAATCACCCATCAATCACCCCCTGTCACTGCCACCCATCAATCACCCCCTGTCACTGCCACCCATCAATCAGCCCCTAACCTGCCCCTTGCGGGCAAACTGATCACCCACCCACACCAATAGATCGCCCGCAGATCCGACATCAGATCACCACCCAAGCGCAGTGTTTACATCTATTCTCTCGTCTAAACACCCACTAATTACCCATCAATCACCCCCTATCACCACCTGTCACTGTTACCCATCAGATCAGACCCTAATCTGCCCCTTGCGGGCACCCAATCACCCGCCTACACGCTCAGATTGCCCTCAGACCCCCCCTTATCAATTCGCCAGTGCAATATTTACATCTGTTCTCCCCTGTAATAACCCACTGATTACCTGTCAATCACCTGTCAATCACCCATCAATCACCCCCTGTCACTGCCACCCATCAATCACCCGCTGTCACTGCCACCTATCAATCAGCCCCTTACCTGCCCCTTGCGGGCAATCTGATCACCCACCCACACCAATAGTTCGCCCGCAGATCCGACGTCAGATCACCTCCCAAGTGCAGTGTTTACATCTGTTCTCTACCCTAAACACCCACTAATTACCCATCAATCACCCCGTTACTGCTACCTATCAGATTAGACCCCTATCTGCCCCTAGGGCACTCAATCACCCGCCCACACCCTCAGAATGCCCTCAGACCCCAGCCCTGATCACTTTGCCAGTGCATTGCTTGCATCTATTCCCCCCTCTAATCACACCTTGAGACACCCATCAATCACCTCCTGTCACCCCCTAGCACACCTACCCATCAGATCAGGCCCTAATTTGCCCCGTGTGGGCTCCTGATCACTCGGCCAAACCCTCAGATCCCCCTCAGACCCCCTTCCGATCACCTCCCCAGTGCATTGATTGCATCTATTTTCCCCTCTAACCACCCCCTGAGACACCCATCAATCACCTCCTGTCACCCCCCCTAGCACTCCTATCCATCAGATCAGGCCCAATACAACCTGTCATCTAAAAGGCCACCCTGCTTATGACCGGTTCCACAAAATTCGCCCCCTAATAGACCACCTGTCATCAAAATTTGCAGATGCTTATACCCCTGATCAGTCATTTTGAGACATTTGGTTTCCAGACTACTCACGGTTTTGGGCCCGTAAAATGCCAGGGCGGTATAGGAACCCCACAAGTGACCCCATTTTAGAAAAAAAAGACACCCCAAGGTATTCTGTTAGGTGTATGACGAGTTCATAGAAGATTTTTTTTGTCAAAAGTTAGTGGAAATTGATTTTTATTGGTTTTTTTTTTCCACAAAGTGCCATTTTTCACTAACTTGTGACAAAAAATAAAATCTTCTATGAACTCGCCATACACCTAACGGAATACCTTGGGGTGTCTTCTTTCTCAAATGGGGTCACTTGTGGGGTTCCTATACTGCCCTGGCATTTTAGGGGCCCTAAACCGCGAGGAGTAGTCTAGAAAACAAATGCCTCAAAATGACCTGTGAATAGGACGTTGGGCCCTTAGCGCACCTAGGCTGCAAAAAAGTGTCACACATGTGGTACCGCCGTACTCAGGAGAAGTAGTATAATGTGTTTTGGGGTGTGTTTTTACACATACCCATGCTGGGTGGGAGAAATTTCTATGTAAATGGACAATTGTGTGTAAAAAAAAATCAAACAATTGTCATTTACAGAGATATTTCTCCCACTTAGCATGGGTATGTGTAAAAATACACCCCAAAACACATTATACTACTTCTCCTGAGTACGGCGGTACCACATGTGTGGCACTTTTTTACACCCTAAGTACGCTAAGGGGCCCAAAGTCCAATAAGTACCTTTAGGATTTCACAGGTCATTTTGCGACATTTGGTTTCAAGACTACTCCTCACGGTTTAGGGCCCCTAAAATGCCAGGGCAGTATAGGAACCCCACAAATGACCCCATTCTAGAAAGAAGACACCCAAAGGTATTCCGTTAGGAGTATGGTGAGTTCATAGAAGATTTTATTTTTTGTCACAAGTTAGCGGAAAATGCCACTTTGTGAAAAAAAAATTAAAATCAATTTCCGCTAACTTGTGACAAAAAAATAAAAACTTCTATGAACTCACCATACTCCTAACGGAATACCTTGGGGTGTCTTCTTTCTAAAATGGGGTCATTAGTGGGGTTCCTATACTGCCCTGGCATTTTAGGGGCCCTAAACCGTGAGGAGTAGTCTTGAAACAAAAATGACCTGTGAAATCCTAAAGGTACTCATTGGACTTTGGGCCTTTTAGCGCAGTTAGGGTGCAAAAAAGTGCCACACATGTGGTATTGCCGTACTCGGGAGAAGTAGTACAATGTGTTTTGGGGTGTATTTTTACACATACCCATGCTGGGTGGGAGAAATACCTCTGTAAATGACAATCTTTTGATTTTTTTACACACAATCGTCCATTTACAGAGTTATTTCTCCCACCCAGCATGGGTATGTGTAAAAATACACCCCAAAACACATTGTACTACTTCTCCCGAGTACGGCGATACCACATGTGTGGCACTTTTTTGCACCCTAACTGCGCTAAAGGGCCCAAAGTCCAATGAGTACCTTTAGGATTTCACAGGTCATTTTGAGAAATTTCGTTTCAAGACTACTCCTCACGGTTTAGGGCCCCTAAAATGCCAGGGCAGTATAGGAACCCCACAAATGACCCCATTTTAGAAAGAAGACACCCCAAGGTATTCCGTTAGGAGTATAGCGAGTTCATAGAAGATTTTATTTTTTGTCACAAGTTAGCGGAAATTGATTTTAATCGTTTTTTTTCACAAAGTGTCATTTTCCGCTAACTTGTGACAAAAAATAAAATCTTCTATGAACTCACCATACTCCTAACAGAATACCTTGGGGTGTCTTCTTTCTAAAATGGGGTCATTTGTGGGGTTCCTATACTGCCCAGGCATTTTAGGGGCCCTAAACCGTGAGGAGTAGTCTTGAAACGAAATTTCTCAAAATGACCTGTGAAATCCTAAAGGTACTCATTGGACTTTGGGCCCTTTAGCGCAGTTAGGGTGCAAAAAAGTGCCACACGTGGTATCGCCGTACTCAGGAGACGTAGTATAATGTGTTTTGGGGTGTATTTTTACACATACCCATGCTGAGTGGGAGAAAGATCTCTGTAAATGGACAATTGTGTGTAAAAAAAATTAACAAATTGTCATTTACAGAGATATTTCTCCCACCCAGCATGGGTATGTGTAAAAATACACCCCAAAACACATTATACTACTTCTCCTGAGTACGGCAATACCACGTGTGGCACTTTTTTGCAGCCTAACTGCGCTAAGGGGTCCAAAGTCCAATGAGCACCTTTAGGCTTTACAGGGGTGCTTACAATTTAGCACCCCCCAAAATGTCAGGACAGTAAACACACCCCACAAATGACCCCATTTTGGAAAGTAGACCCTTCAAGGTATTCAGAGAGGGGCATGGTGAGTCCGTGGCAGATTTCATTTTTTTTTGTCACAAGTTAGAAGAAATGGAAACTTTTTTTTTTTTTTTTGTCACAAAGTGATATTTTCCGCTTACTTGTGACAAAAAATAATATCTTCTATGAACTCACTATGCCTCTCAGTGAATACTTTGGGATGTCTTCTTTCCAAAATGGGGTCATTTGGGGGGTATTTATACTATCCTGGAATTCTAGCCCCTCATGAAACATGACAGGGGGTCAGAAAAGTCATAGATGCTTGAAAATGGGAAAATTCACTTTTTGCACCATAGTTTGTAAACGCTATAACTTTTACCCAAACTAATAAATGGGTTTTTTTTTTATCCAAAACATGTTTGTCCACATTTTTCGCGCTGCATGTATACAGAAATTTTACTTTTATTTGAAAAATGTCAGCACAGAAAGTTAAAAAAATGATTTTTTTGCTAAAATTTGTCTTTTTTGATGAATATAATAAAAAGTAAAAATCGCAGCAGCAATCAAATAGCACCAAAAGAAAGCTGTATTAGTGACAAGAAAAGGAGCCAAAATTCATTTAGGTGGTAGGTTGTATGAGCGAGCAATAAACCGTGAAAGCTGCAGTGGTCTGAATGGAAAAAAAGTGGCCAGTCCTTAAGGGGTAGAAAGCCCTAGGTCCTCAAGTGGTTAAAGAACACCTGAAGTGAGAGGGATATGGAGGCTGCCATATTTATTTCACCTGAAATAATATCAGTTGTCTGGCATCATGCAGTTCTTTCATTCATCAGTAATGTCAAAATCGCAGGATCAGCAGGACAGATAGTCATTTTGCATTGTTTAAAAGGGAAATAAATGTCAGCCTCCATGTTACTTTCACTTCAGGTGCCCTTTAAAAGTATTATGCTAGGTACACCCGATGAAATTTCCCGTCAGATCGACAGCCAATCTGATGGGACGTTGCATCTTGTGTACTTGTCCAAACGAATCGCGATCGATATCTGGATCAATTTTTGCATTATCACTTCAAAGATCGTTCCCGTTATCGATCGGGAGCAAATTGGACAAGTCTAAAATAATCTGTTCGACCCATTGATCTGATCATCGTGTGTACCTAGCATTGGAGGTTGGTTTCTGGAATTGATAAGAAACGGCTAGGGGATCAAATTAATGCTACTGGTATGCTAGGTACACACTTCAATTTTCTGACAGATTTACTGTCAGAACGATTATTTCCAACAGGTCCGATCTGATTTCTGATTGATTTTCTATAGAGTGAATGAAAAATTGGTCAGACCTATTGTAAATAAACGATCTGACAGTAAATCTGTCACAAAATTGTATTATGTGTACCTAGCATTACAGACAAACTCCCTAGCCATTAACCACTTGAGGACCCACCCCTTACCCCCCCTTAAGGACCAGCGCTGTTTTAGCTGATCTGTGCTGGGTGGGCTGTGCAGCCCCCAGCACAGATCACGGTGCAGGCAGAGCGACCAGATCGCCCTCTTTTTTCCCCACTAGGGGGATGATGTGCTGGGGGGGTCTGATCGCTCCTGCCTTGCCTGGGTGTTGCGGGGGGGGGGGGCACCTCAAAGCCCCCCTCCGCGGCGAAATTCCCCCCTCCCTCTCATACCTTTCCCCTCTAGCAATCTGGGCTGCACAGGACGCTATCCGTCCTGTGCAGCCAGTGACAGGCTGTCCCCTGTCACATAGCGGCGATCCCCGGCCGCTGATTGCCCGGGGATCGCCGATCTGCCTT
The DNA here is from genome assembly GCF_040937935.1 of Hyperolius riggenbachi. Taxonomy (NCBI): domain Eukaryota; kingdom Metazoa; phylum Chordata; class Amphibia; order Anura; family Hyperoliidae; genus Hyperolius; species Hyperolius riggenbachi. The sequence continues at coordinate 220,427,857 of NC_090648.1, forward strand.
ACGGCGCTGCTGCGCAGCAGCGCTGTACAATGTAAACAAAGCAGATTATTTCCGCTTGTGTTTACATTTAGCCTGCGAGCCGCGATCGGCGGCCCGCAGGCTTTTCACGGAGCCCCCCCGCCGTGAATTGACATGAAGCAGCCGCTCGCGCGAGCGGCTGCTTCCTGATTAATTAGCCTGCAGCCAGCGACGCAGAACTGCGTCGCTGGTCCTGCAGCTGCCACTTTGCCAAAGCGCGGTATGAGTGCGTGGTCGGCAAGTGGTTAAGAAACCTGGGATCCCTGGACTGAGTAGAGGACATGAGGTATGGGGAATGAAGCAAATTTGTCTCTAGAACTAAGTGTAATAGCACTCCTTATAAGATAAACTGGCAGAGAAAAAGATGAGGTACGGAAAATTTCTACATATTACCAATTTGTTCCACGATTCTTAAGTGTTAATGTTTAGAATATTTTGTTATAGCATTTGATATGTTCTGCAATTTGCATTATATACTTTTTTAGGCAACAATTTTTATTTTGGCTTTTTCTTCATCTGCCCTTTATAGGGGCTACTGTAATTGTTAATATACAGCCTTTATTGTGACTGTGGACGGCTGTCCACGTGATTATGCTGACTGTGTTTATGTGTTTCTTCAATTAAAACTTTTGAAGTAAAAAATATGAAATGCAATGCATCAGCACAGAAGTCGGGCAACTGGCATTGTTTATTGGAGAATGAAGATGGTAGCCTCTGTATTCCTTTCACTTCAGGTTGCCTTTAACCCCCTTGCCGGTCCAATTCCTGTGGCAAGGGGGCAGCGCAGCACTTTTTTTTTTTTTTAAATCATGTAGCGAGCCCAGGCCTCGCTACATGATAGCCGCTGATCAGCGGCATCCCCCCACCCACTCCGATCGCCTCCGGCGATCAGAATAAGCAGGAAATCCCATTCAGAACGGGATTTCCTGCTGGGCTTCCCCGGTCACCATGGCGACCGGGCGGGATGATGTCATGGACGTCGGGACGTCAGAGGGAATCCTGATCCACCCCTCAGCGCTGCCTGGCACTGAATGGCCATGTTGCGCAAGGGCTCTGGAGGTGGGGGGGGGGGGGGCGGCGCGGCGGGTAGCGGCGAATCGGCGGCGATCGTAATATGCACGCAGCTAGCAAAGTGCTAGCTGCGTGCAGTAAAAAAAAATTATGCAAATCGGCCCAGCGGGGCCTGAGAAATCCTCCTGCACAGGTTACCCCAAGCTGAGCTCGGGATAACCAGCAAGGAGGTTAAAGAGAAACTCCGACCAAGAATTGAACTTTATCCCAATCAATAGCTGATAACCCCTTTTACATGAGACATCTATTCCTTTTCACAAACAGACCATCAGGGGGCGCTCTATGGCTGATATTGTGGTGAAACCCCTCCCACGAAGAAATTCTGAGTACGTACTCTTGGCAGTTTCCTGTCTGTGAACCTTGCTGCATTGTGGGAAATAGCTGTTTACAGCTGTTTCCAACTGCCAAAAAAACATGCAGCAGCTACATCACCTGCCAACAGTAAAAATGGCACCATGTAATAAATGTCAGAATGTAAATCAGGGATTTAAAAGGTTTTACAATGGGCAAACACTGACTAAATCATTCATACATAATTATTGTAAAAATGAAGCACTTTTTTATTACATTATTTTCACTGGAGTTCCTTTTTAAAGAGACACTGAAGCGAAAAAAAAATGATATAGTGAATTGGTTGTGTACTATGAATAATTACTAGAAGATTAGCAGCAAAGAAAATATTCATACTTTTATTTTCAGGTATATAGTGTTTTTTCTAACATTGCATCATTCTATAATATGTGCAGATTACACAACACTCAGCATTCAAAATGAGTCTTTCAGAGCAGTCTGTGAAGTAATGACCTCTCCTCTAGCAGAGGAAAAGTAAATAGTCCAGGAACAGTTGAGATAATAAAAGTCAGATAACAGCCCTCTGCATGACTAACTTAGTCGGAGAGCTTAATGGCTTGTTTGCATAGAGATAACAACTGGAGTTTCTCAACTCTTCCTGTACTGGAAACCATTACACTGATGTATCTGATCTTAATGTTTTATTTCTTAGCTGTGCTACACATACAAATCATAATATCATCAATTTTTTTTTTCGCTTCAGTGTCTCTTTAAGACTTTCCTAGCTATCAGGTGTAACGATTTTCTGTGGAAAGTTACATTCTTTCTATATATGCGCTTAAATGTGTCAGCCTGCATTCACACAGCTTGTATGCTGCCTCTGAAAGGTAAATCTGTGGGAACCTCTATACTGACAGTAGTTTATTTTGTGATTAGCAGTAAGTGCTACAACTTCCTGTTCGTGCTGCTGGTTAACCACCTCCAAAGCCCAGAAGAATCAGTTTCTTGAGGTTAACCAAAAGTTGAATTTGTGATGTGGTTCCTACGTGCCCTCATGGAAGAAGGGGCATTGCATTTTTCATTTTATTTCACTAGCAAATAATGAAAGCTTGCAGCCTAGCATAAACCTGATATGCCACAGAAGTAATTTCTAAAGACTAGTGTGATGGAAATTAGAAAAGTCACTTAGTTGCCCATAGCAACCAGTATGGTTCCCGCATTCTGCTTGCCTGTTCTGCACAGCTGCTCCACATTTTCTCTAGTTTTCTGTGCTCTGATTTTGTTATCTTGTGTTTTACAGGTTATGTTTTTGACGAGTTACTAAAGCCTTGATTACTTTGGGTGTGAAATTTCATGTACTGGATAATCCAAAACTGTGTAAACTAGATATTTTTAAAGGCTTGAAGTACTGTTAACTTATTATACGGTCCACTGTCCCCCATTTTTTTTGGGGGGGGGAGGGGGGGGAGAGAGAGTATTAAAAAAACATTTTTGTAAAGTTGTGAATTAAGATATAGTTGTGAGCTTATATAGTCGTGTGAATGAGGACCAAGCTTGGCTTGACATAGTTTTTTTTTTTTTTTTTTTTTTTAGCTTGAAATGTAAGTATGGTAATTTGCACCCACGTTGTTTCTTGCACAGTGCTTGTTTGCTGAGTTTTATGTTGATTCTCTAGAAATAAAATATTAATGACTACACATAACAATAAACTTAAATTATATAGCGTGTTTATACCACTTGACACATAATATACATATGTCGTTTTCACAAGACTGGGAGTCTGTGGATTCCCTTCCGTTTCTCTGGACACAATCTTGATTGTACAATCTTACCACTTCTGCGTGAGATGAGGGACTAACGTATCCATTCAGAGTATATTCACTCAGTTTACCTTTCTACCACATACATTTGGTAAGTTTGTACAATGAAGATTGTATCATTGATGGGGACTTTGAGGATGCTTAAACATCGATATTGCAGCTCGGACAACCTTCAGATTCGATCATTTTAATCTGTGTGCTGCCCATTCTCATTGTTTCAAGGTCTCACCTCTCCGCCAATGCAACCCCTTGCCTCTTCTGGTATCTGCCATCACTGTGTGGCACTGGCACATGTATGAAGTCACATCTGCCAGGTCACATGGTACCAGTGCCAGGGCTGTGGAGTCGGTCCAAAAATCCACCGACTCCGACTCCTCAGTTTAGGATTCCACCGACTCCGGCTCCTCGACTCCGACTCCTCTAATTTGCATATTACAATTTTGTTGATTAACAGTATGTAACGTGAAATTCGTCTCTTAACTGCCAACGCTTAGGAATTTTACAAGACAACTGAAGTGAGAAGGATATGTAGACTACTATATTTATTCCCTTTAGGCTAAAACTAGTCCTTGGTAAGAGTACTTGTAAAAGGTATAGACCGGAACAAAGAACATCTATCAGGCCCTAGGCCAGTGGTTCCCAACCTTTTCCAGGTCGTGACACATCACGACAAACATTCAGATATCCGTGACACGTCACATCATGCCAAACATTCAGATATACATGACACGTCCCGTATGATAGAAAAGATTCAGTAACAATCTGCTGATGCTGCGGGCACGATGAGGGGCTCAGTAACAATCTGCTGATGCTGCAGGCACACTGAGGGGCTCAGTGACAATCTGCTGATGCTGCAGGCACAATGAGGGGCTCAGTAACAATCTGCTGATGCTGCAGGCACAATGAGAGGCTCAGTAACAATCTGCTGATGCTGCAGGCACACTGAGGGGCTCAGTAACAATCTGCTGATGCTGCAGGCACAATGAGGGGCTCAGTAACAATCTGCTGATGCTTCAGGCACAATGAGGGGCTCAGTAACAATCTGATGATGCTGCAGGCACAATGAGGGGTGCTCAGGTGTATAGTGGCCCCAATATATGTACCCAGGTGTATAGTGGCCCCAGTATATGCAGCCAGGTGTATAGTGGCCCCAGTACATGCAGCCAGGTGTATAGTGGCCCCAGTATATGCAGCCAGGTGTATAGTGGCCCCAGTATATGCAGCCAGGTGTATAGTGGCCCCAGTATATGCAGCCAGGTGTATAGTGGCCCCAGTATATGCAGCCAGGTGTATAGTGGCCCCAGTATATGCAGCCAGGTGTATAGTGGCCCCAGTATATGCAGCCAGGTGTATAGTGGCCCCAGTATATGCAGCCAGGTGTATAGTGGCCCCAGTACATGCAGCCAGGTGTATAGTGGCCCCAGTACATGCAGCCAGGTGTATAGTGGCCCCAGTACATGCAGCCAGGTGTAGAGTGGCCCCAGTACATGCAGCCAGGTGTAGAGTGGCCCCAGTACATGCAGCCAGGTGTAGAGTGGCCCCAGTACATGCAGCCAGGTGTAGAGTGGCCCCAGTACATGCAGCCAGGTGTAGAGTGGCCCCAGTACATGCAGCCAGGTGTAGAGTGGCCCCAGTACATGCAGCCAGGTGTAGAGTGGCCCCAGTACATGCAGCCAGGTGTAGAGTGGCCCCAGTACATGCAGCCAGGTGTAGAGTGGCCCCAGTACATGCAGCCAGGTGTAGAGTGGCCCCAGTACATGCAGCCAGGTGTAGAGTGGCCCCAGTACATGCAGCCAGGTGTAGAGTGGCCCCAGTACATGCAGCCAGGTGTATAGTGGCCCCCCAGCTGGAGCGGAGCAGCGCAGCAGAGAGGAGCATTGGGTAGAGCAGCGGGGAAGGGCGGACGTTTCCCCCCCCACTTCCCTCACCTTGGGGCTCCTCTCCCTGGCTCTCCCCTCCATAACATTGCGGCGGCGGTGGCTGGCAGCGGCGGCGGTGGGCGGGACTTACCTCCTCCAGTGTTTCGGCGAGTGGACGCTGTGCCTATGCGTGCAGCTAGTCTGGTCTAGTGAAGACCAGACTAGCTGCAAGCACGCACACACAGCGTCCACTCGCCGGTACACTGGAGGAGGTAAGTCCCGCCCGCCGCTGCCAGCCGCCGCCGCAATGTTATGGAGGGGAGAGCCCAGACGAGCAGGGGGAGCAGAGAGCGGCGACACATAGCTGGTGCTGCCGCGACACATAAATGTGTCGCGGCACACCGGTTGGGAACCTTTGCCCTAGGCAATGTAACTGTGGGTACATGTAAGAATGATGTGCAGGTACTCTGCAGGGGAATGAGGAGATTCTTCCTCTATTACACATTCTTCATGCACAATCTGAACAAGGTTTATGGGTGATAGACAACACCTCTGTGTTCAATGTGCACAACATTCTCAGTGGATTCCCTGCAGCTCTGTGGGGAGAACATATGTAGAGTATAGTACTACTGTGTAACAAAGTAAACCTGAGACAGATGAAATTAAAGTTTTATACATACCTGGGGCTTCCTCCAGCCCCCTTCAGGCTAATCAGCCCCTCGCTGTCCTCCTCCACCACCTGGATCTTCTGCTATAAGTCCAGGTACTTGAGCCAGTCTGGTGTAGTGCGCATGCACACACTCCGCCGCCGAGAGCATACTACACCTGCGCAGCACTATTGTGCAGGTGCAGAACGCTCCTGGCTGTGGAAGCGGCACGTAGCCAGACTGCTCTGACTGGCTGAATTACTTGGACTCACAGCAGAAGATCCAGGTGGCGGAGGAGGACAGCGAAGGACCGAATGGCTTGAAGGGGGCTGGAGGAAGCCCCAGGTATGTAAATAGCTTTCCTTTTAATACGCCTCAGGTACCCTTTGATTCATAGTCACCAAACCAAATTTTAACATCAATTTATTTGATTTCATGAGCAAAGAGAGTGCAAACATTTGCATAAACCAGCATCAATGCAGAATTATTTCCATCTCATTGACCATCTCTATTAGTGACACGGCTACACATTAGGCTTTATACTTACAGCATAGATGTTATTTAGTATATAGAAGAGATTCCTGTGTACACATCATATATACAGTCACAATCAGATGTGTATATCTGACTTTAAAGGGAATGTCCAAGCAAAATAAAAAAATGAGTTTCACTTACCTGGGGCTTCTACCAGCCCCATGCAGCCATTTTGTGCCCTCGTAGTCACTCACTGCTGCTCCAGTCTCCCGCTGGCAGCTTGCCGACCTCGGAGGTCGGCAGGACGCATTGCGTACATTTTTACGCATTCCTGCTAGTGCAGGAACATTAACACATACATTTTTACGCATTGAACCAGTAATGCGTAAAAATGTATGTGTTTATGTTCCTGCACTAGCGGGAATGCGTAAAAATGTATGCAATGCGTCCCGCCGACCTCCAAGGTCGGCAAGCTGCCAGCGGGGGACTGGAGCAGCAGTGAGTGACTACGAGGGCACAAAATGGCTGCATGGGGCTGGTAGAAGCCCCAGGTAAGTGAAACTCATTTTTTTATTTTGCTTGGACATTCCCTTTAAAAATATGGGGACTGCTTTATTGAAGCAGCACAAGTAACTAATTTTGATTGGTTTATTTCATTTTTGTGGACTGAGCACAGCTATTACTGTATATATACTGTATATATACATTATTTTTATTGACTATTATCTGAGAAATAGAAAATTTTATCATATTTTCTATTTTAATTAGTTACAAATTCATTAGGTGTTGGAGTCGGTGCATTTTTTCCCGACTCCGACTCCGACTCCAGGCACCCAAAATTACTCCGACTCCACGAATCCGACTCCGACTCCACAGCCCTGACCAGTGCTGCTCTCTGTGATGGCAGACCTCGGAGGAGGCCAGGAGTCGTGCTGGTGTAGAGGTGAGACTTTAATGCTCAGTCCACACTTGTACGTTTGCAGAATGGAACCTGTGGATCTGTGTCCGGTTTAAAAAAAGAAAAACGGAATGCAAATAGATCCGTTTTTCAAAATGCTGCCCTTTTGCAGCATACGTTTCCAGTACCGGATACATTTTTAAAGACGTTTCCCCAGCCCTGTCTGTGGGTTGGGAGGGGGGGGGGGCGAGCTGGAAGTGGGGCAGCGGGCACAGTGGTGGGGATGAGTGTTGGACCCCCCTCCCTCACCTGGGTCCCCCTCCGGCTACTTTCTTTTAAAATCAATCCAGCGGCGAGCAGGGTTGGTTCCACCGCTCGCCACGTCACATCCTGTAATGCCACTCACTGAAGTACAGAGGGCGGCAATGCAGAAAGTGACGCAGCGAGCATTCGAACGCAAGGAAGTGAGTTCCCCGTGGCAAGGAAATGAACAGCGCTACTTAAAAACAGACAAGTGCCTACCTGCAAAAGAGTGCAAGCCCCACTTGTGGGATAAAATACACACCTAACATACACATGACCTGTCTACCACTGGAGGATGTTAGTTTCCGTAACAGCTTGCATGCAACCTATTAAGTACTCGTCCCTCCCACTGCGAAGAAGTCAATCCTCCATGGGAGGGGACCTAACACTAACTAAATCCTAACCTATTTATATGCATACCAAAACGTTGTGAGATATATACAGGTAGGTATGATCCAACTGAACAAAAAATATACTGTAATCCGTTTTAGAAATATATACAAAAACTTTATTAATCAGTTATAGCAAAGCATCCCAATTAATATTGACTGTGTCCCATGACCCCCAAGAGAACAACCAACTCCACCCTCGTCAACCCACCCTACCAGCCCTGGACCATCCAGATCCCACCCCTAATGCTCCAAATCAATGACTCAAAAACGTGAGGCATGTGCACCTGCCCCACTAAAAAGCTTTGTATGAGGCTGTTTGGCCACAAGTGTAAATGTCCACTTAGAAAAAATGTGGACCATAAATTCACGCTGAGATCTTGGAGTAACAGAACAAAGTCCAGGATCAGATCAAATGCAGCCCGGGTTCCGGGTCTTTATAGTAACGGGAAAGTTCAAAACCACCCTGTATCTTCCAATCAAGAAAAGAAACTGTTTATTTATATGCATAGCCTGGGTGCGGCTAATCAAGTAAAATCAAAAATTGAAAATTGCGCAAAAGGTGGATCAGCGCATCACCAGTCCGCCTCCGAATGGCCTCGAATCAGAGGTGCGCTGAGCCCCCCCAGAAACTGCAAACGCACCTTGAACCCAAACAGAAGCTCTGCATATACACCACAAGCAAAGCTGTTAAGTGGGAGCAGCTGACCAAAAATGAAATAAATTAGTACATGGCAAGGAAATGAACAGCGCTACTTAAAAACAGACACGTGTCTACCTGCAAAAGAGTGCAAGCCCCACTTGTGGGATAAAATACACACCTAGCATACACATGACCTGTCTACCACTGGAGGATGTTAGTTTCCTGTAACAGCTTGCATGCAACCTATTAAGTACTCCTCCCTCCCACTGCGAAGAAGTCAATCCTCCTTAGTTCCCCGCTCGCCACGAATTTGCATGCGTTTTCGTGTATCTTTGTAGGTATGCGACATTAACCATATCAGTGTGTACTTTTACATTGATTTTACACGAAAACATATGCGAATTTGCATGAAAATTCGCATAGCAAAAACGCATGCAAATTTCCTATTAATTACATTACATGCAAATCGCACAAAAGCCTTGCGGTGTGCGAATTCTGATGGCTCTGTAGTGCAGATTTTTCCTGCACAGTAAAACGCTCAGTTTTCCTGACAAGTGGAAACAGGCCCATTGACTATTATTGGCTATGTGAATCTGCATGCAGAAAACGCATGTAGATTGGCTCTAGTGGAAACGGAAACACAGATCACAGGCATGGGGGTCGACACTTCACTCTCGGGCGGTAGGGGCAGCAGGTGGCAGCTGAGCTGTGCAGTATGTGGGCAATAGGTCCCTCTCTGATCAGATTGGATCAGAGTGCGACCTATCTGATCTCTGCGCATATAAGCCCTTACGCTACTGGATGCTTTTGGAGTTTAGCATCTACACAAGCAGCACATTCTTGTTCAAGCTTTGTCTTCTGTAGCAAGTCTAAACTTTTATGGAGCATTATATTTTCTTTCAGGGCATGCAACACATAAAGTAACATAAGTAGATGTCTTTCTTTTTATGTGATATTGTGTCTGGCCTGAAGTTGTACTTAAAATGTCAAAAAAAAATTATATAAGCTTTTAAAATTGCTTGCTCGTGTTTGTAATTTGATAATTTGTATTCCTGTTCTTTGTGGTTTTTTTGTTTTGTTTTTGTTTTTATCAAGACCAGAATTTTAGGCGTTTAGAGTAGTGCTGCATGTATCAGTTGAATTGTTTGTCCTTTTTGTTTTGTAATACAGCTTTTAAATGTAAGTGTAAAAGGAAACTCTTTCTTTGTAAATAATTTGTGCATTAAGGACAAGGCTGTCAGCGCTTTACATGGTTACATGGTAAATGCTTTGCATTTGAGCAAACTCCAAGTTACTGTGTCAGCAACTTATGTTCTCTGTCCAAACGGCTGAACTTTTATATACAGTTTTAACATAAACACATAATGTATGTTTGGTCTGCACTCTGCAGCAGTTTGGCTCACCAGCAGGCACATGGCATAGATAATTTTTGTTAATGGTATCTAAATGCAATAAGGTATGTTCCGGGGCTGTGCCATGCCTGGGGATATTGATGACCATTCTGACCTTTTAATTCTTTTCTTCAACAAAGGTGTGCTGCTGGCTGGCTGTTCACATATGGCTGATACTATGTTTGTTTATCTGAGAGTATAATTGGTGTGGTCTGGCTAACTGCAAGTCTTCAAGGCAGTATGCCAATTAGCTGCTCTGTAACTTTGAGGACAATGAATTCTGGCGCTACAATATATTACATTTTACAAAATGTGGGTTCTTTTTTTCCCAAAACACACACGTTATATTTTGCATTATGTATGTTCTGTTACTTATGTTGATTGAGGTTAAGTTGTTTCTTTTTAAAGGTTAAAGCCTGGCTCAGTCTTTTGCAATTTTTTTTGTCCTGCTGAATTCAAAATGAACAGACTTAAAGAGAATCTGTATTGTTAAAATCGCACAAAAGTAAACATACCAGTGCGTTAGGGGACATCTCCTATTACCCTCTGTCACAATTTCGCCGCTCCTCGCCGCATTAAAAGTAATTAAAAACAGTTTTAAAAAGTTTGTTTATAAACAAACAAAATGGCCACCAAAACAGGAAGTAGGTTGATGTACAGTATGTCCACACATAGAAAATACATTCATACACAAGCAGGCTGTATACACCCTTCCTTTTGAATCTCAAGAGATCATTTGTGTGTTTCTTTCCCCCTGCAGCTATCTTCCACTGAAGTGTCAGGCTGTTTCTTCCTGCAGAGTGCAGACAGCTCTGCCTGTATGTAATTCCTCAGTATGTGAAAGCCCAGCCAGCTCAGAGGAGGATTTATCCAGCTTGTAAAAGATAAGAGAGAAGAGAGAAGCTGCCCTAATCTAAATATTACACAGGCAGTGTGCAGAGAGGGGCCTGGAGGGGGGAGATGCATCACAGAACCACAACACTGAAGAACTTGGCAGCCTTCCAGACACAGGCTGACAAGTCTGACAAGAGAGAGATAAGTTGATTTATTACAGAGATGGTGAAAGTAAAACGTGCTGCAGTAAGCCAGAACACATTAGAATAGCTTTTGGAACTTGTAGGATGATAAAAAACAGGATGCATTTCCGATTCCGATTCCGCTTTTTAATCGGTTTTTACCTCCGATTCAGATTTTTAATCTTCACTGCATGCTGCGTTCTTTGATCTGTTGAATGTATTCAGGTAAAATCGGAATTGAAAATCGGAATCAGAAAGAATTTGAATCAGAATCAGAAAACGGATTTGCAGTGTGCAGGGAGCCTAACAGAGTTTCTCATAAGTTAGGAAATCCCTTTTGCAGTATGCCATTGTCAGTACAACACATTCAACTGTTACTACTTTTTTTTATTATTATTTTTGGGGTGGCTTTTCTATATACAGTAATTCCAACGCTACAATTCCATTAGGGATGCTTTGGAACTGTCATTTTGTGAGATGTCGTGAAAGTTGGCTACTGGATTTTTGCCCTGGCAAGCTGTTAATACTCAAGAACGTTGTATTGTACTGTCTGCTTGGGGTTTGATGCATGGCATCAAACCCCAAACTGCTCCTGATCAACTGCTCCCAATAACAGGATTGATTTTCTGGTGATTACCTCAAAAAATCGATCCCATTATTCATCGGTAGCCAATCGGACATGTTGGAAATAATCGTAGCACCAATCAGACAGGAAGTTGCATCATGTGTACCCAGCATTATCCTATTATACAATACAATACAATACAATAACATTTCTATAGCGCTTTTCTCCCATAGGACTCAAAGCGCTTAGGCTCTCTCAGATTCAGTAATTAGTAGGATGAAGTATTCACACAACAAAAGTTATATTTCTGCAAATGCCAAACTGAACAGGTGGGTTTTCAGTCTGGATTTAAAAACGTCCAGGGATGGAGCTGTCCTGATCTGTTGAGGTAAGGAGTTCCAAAACGTAGGGGCAGCATGACAGAAGGCTCTGGGACCAAAAGTTTCCAAGTGGACTCTGGGTATGACTAGATTATTAGAACCTGTTGATCTGAGAATGCGGGGATTGCTACGCAGCTGCAACATATCTTTCATGTATCCAGGGCCTAAATTATTCAGGGATTTAAATGTCAGTAGGCCGATCTTGAATAGGACCCTCCATTCTATAGGTAGCCAGTGAAGGGAGTGCAGGACTGGCATTATGTGGCAGTGACGGGGTTGGTTGGTTAGCAGTCTGGCAGCAGTATTCTGTATCAGCTGTAGTCGGTACAAGACCTTTTTTGGAAGGCCAGTGTAGAGAGCATTGCAGTAGTCCAGTCGGGATGTGATGAAGGCGTGGACTAAGGTTGGCAGATCTTCTGGGGGTATGAGGTGCTTGATTTTTGCAATGTTCTTCAGGTGAAAATAGGATGATTTCACCACAGCAGAGATTTGAGTTCTGAAGTTTAAATCCCAATCAATTAGAACTCCCAGGCTACGCACATGATCAGAGCTGCGCAGATCCGTGCCTCCTATTCCCAGTGGTGAAGACTGCAAGTTAAGTTGTTTTGTTATCATGCTCTGCCCTCCTATCAGAAGGACTTCAGTTTTGTCTGCATTTAGTTTCAGCCAGTTGTCATTCATCCATTGCTGTAGTTCACGTAAGCAGGCGTTTATAGTTAGAGTTGGGTCTGTCACACCAGGCTTGAAGGAAAGATATAGTTGAGTGTCGTCTGCATAGCAGTGGTATGTCAGGCCATGTTTTTGGATTAGTTTTCCCAGCGGTAACATGTAAATCGTGAAAAGCAGGGGAGAGAGGATTGAGCCCTGGGGCACCCCATACCTAAGTGATACAGGGGTGGACAGGAAGGGCCCCATAGACACTTTGTGGGTTCTGCCACTCAAGAAGGATTGGAACCACTGAAGAACTATGCCATCAATGCCGCAGTATTCCTGTAGCCTGTTTATCAAGATGTCATGGTCAACTGTATCAAAGGCTGCAGAAAGGTCTAGCAGTATGAGGATGGAGCACTCTCCTCTGTCTCTTGCCATGAGCAGGTGGTTGCATATTTGGATGAGGGCGTTTTCAGTGCTGTGGTGTTTCCTGAAGCCAGACTGGAATGGGTCATAACTGTTGTTTTGTAGGATTTTGGCTTCTAGCTGGAGGTAAACAGCTTTTTCAATTAGCTTGCCCAGAAAGGGAAGGTTAGAGACAGGTCTGTAGCTGGTCATTGCATCTGGGTCCAGGGAGGGTTTTTTGAGGAGAGGCCTGATGATTGCTTCCTTCAGTAAAGCAGGAAATATCCCTGATTTTAAGGAACAGTTAACAATTTTTAGGAATACCGGTACGAACAGGTCGGGGCAGTTCAACATGAGCTGTGTTGGGCCAGGATCTAGGTCACAGGTAGTTAGGCGGACGTGAAGGAGGATGCTTGATGTGACTTCTTCATCAATTTCTTTGAAGTTTGACCAAGGTGTTACATTGTCTCTGCTAATGGTCTTCGGCGCTATATTAGGCTCAGATGCTGTAAGTTGGATGGCGGACCTTATAGCGGAGACTTTGTCTGTGAAGAAATGGGCAAATTGGTCACAGAGGTCCTTTGAAGACTCGATGTTAAGTTTAAAGGACTTACGAGGCGAAATGCTTAAAAAAAGTTATGTACCTTATTGCTAAAGCAGACCTCAGGGCAGACGAACAGCACCTTCCTTTTCACGATCAGGTGCTTTATCAGGCTAATCCAGGTTACATTGCAGCTCCCGACCCTCCACTGGGTCGCCCTAGCAGAATCGCCGCTTTAAAAATCCAACTCCTGCGCAGCTCGCATAGCCGTGGCCGCGCAGGATTACAGCCCCGCTCGTGTCCGCCCTCACTCCGTGCGCTCTACTATACGTCATGTGGGCGGCTCCACATGACCACCCACATGACGAACTACACTGCCAGCCAGCCGCGCCCCCTCAGCAGAGAATACAAGCTCTGAACGAGCAGGTATTCACTGGTATTGCTTAAAAGGAAATAAGCATGGCAGCCTCCATATACCTCTCTCTTCAGTTCCCCTTTAAAGCCAGATTGTAGAGGGTCCAAGATGTTGTTTACTGACAGCCTGGCTTCAAGTTGCAGATAGACAGCCTTTTCAATAGCTTTACCTAAGAATGGGAGGTTGGAGACAGGTCTGTAGCTGCTCATTGCATCTGGATCCATGGAAGGTTTTTTTAAGAAGGGGCTTGATGATTCCTTCTTTTAGAGAGGGTAGTAGGTGCAGAGAGCAATTTACTATTTTGTGAAATGCTGGACCAAGCAGGTCAGGGCATTTCAGCATATGTTTAGTTGGTCCAGGGTCCAGGTCGCAGGTTGTTTGGCGGAGGCGACGGAGGATGTCTAAGATCTCTTCCTCACTAATACTTTTGAAGTCAGTCCAGGGTGTTAGGTTATCAGGAAGATATTGATCAGTAATTGATCTTTTAACTGATTTATTACTAAATTGAAGAATGTATGGACCAGTTTAAAGGGACTCCGAGCTCAGCGAAAAAAGTAAAGTTGTACTCACCAGGGTCTTTCTCCAGCCCAGTGCTGGTCGGGAGGTCCCACGCCGGCGTCCTGGCTCCTCTCCTTCACCCCGCTCCGGTATGGCTGACAGGCCGCAGCCCGGGCGACACTCGGTGGAGTGTCGGGCTGCAGCTTCCGCGTATGACGCGGATTACGTCACACGCCGGCCGCCTCGCGTCATCACGGCGGCCGGCGTGAAAGTACTGCGCATGCGCGATTAAAGCGCGCATGCGCAGTACTTTCACGCCGGCCGCCGTGATGACGCGAGGCGGCCGGCGTGTGACGTAATCCGCGTCATACGCGGAAGCTGCAGCCCGACACTCCACCGAGTGTCGCCCGGGCTGCGGCCTGTCAGCCATACCGGAGCGGGGTGAAGGAGAGGAGCCAGGACGCCGGCGTGGGACCTCCCGACCAGCACTGGGCTGGAAAAAGACCCTGGTGAGTACAACTTTACTTTTTTTGCTGAGCTCGGAGTCCCTTTAAAGAACTGTAGTAAAACTTACCTAATGAATAAAATGTTTTTTGTTTTTTTGTTTTTGTTTTTTTACAAACTCATTTAGTATAAATCAGTGTTTGCCTATTGTAAAATCTTTCCTCACCCTTATTTACATTCTGAAGTTTATCACAGGTTGTGACATCTTTAGTACTGCCAGGTGATCTCTGCAAAATTTTCATTTGCTGAGAGTTCTATGCACAGAGGGAAATACTGATTGCTTGGCAGTTGGAAACAGCCGTTATATCCCACAATGCAAAAAGGTCACAGACAGCGAAGTGTCAGGGTCATGGCTCTGAAATCACACTGTGGGAGGGGTTCCACCCCAATATCAGACATACAGACGTCCCTGATGATCTATTCGAAAAAGGTAAAGACTTCTTGTGGGAAAAGGGGTACGGCTTCTGATTAGGATAAAATGTAATCCTGGGTTACACTTATTAAAGACAATGCAGTTTTCATTTTGGTAACATATCTGTGCAAATGATATGACAATCTGTCACAGCTCCTGACCTCTTGACCTTACTGTCTTCTTTTACTGACTGTGTATCTGCTCTTTGTTCATTCATATCTACTTTCTGCAACAGACCTATTATAAGTAAAACACAAACATCCCAGTTCGAATTTTAGCGTTTCCTAAAAACCAAGAACAAGCCTGGAGAGCGAACTCTCCAAGTCTATTGCATGGACTTCACATTAAACCCTGAGCCATTATTATTCAAACTGAACGGGAATAAAACTGAGCATGTTGTCTTGACACCAGAGACGTGGAGTTGAACTTGGAGTCAGAACATTTTTTGGGTACCTGGATTCCTCCGAAAATGCTCTGACTCCTAATTTTAAACTTTTTAAGAAAAAAAAAATGGTATAGTCTATTTCTCAGATAACATTCATCATAAAAAAAAACCTTGCATATACAGTAATAGCAGGTTTAGTCCACAAAAGTGAAATAAACTAGTTAAAAAACAATTATTTGTGCTGCTACCATAAAGCAGTCACATTATTTTTAAAATCCGATACAGATATGTAACTGTATATTTAAAGTGTACACGGGAATCTTTACTAAATAACATCTCTGCAGTAAAAATAAAGCCCAATGAGTAGTTGTGTTTTGGTAGGGATGGTCAATGAGATGCAAAAAAATCTGTTGATGCAGGTTTATGCAAATTTTGTATGCAAATGTCTGCAGCTTGAAACTGGACTAATTGTCCTCTTCTTTTCTCCAATTGGTCTGCTTTAGACCTTCCCTCAGTGTCTCAGCTCCAAAACATGGTTGATATCAACCTTGAGATGGAAGAATGTATTGCTAAGAGACAATGCTCGGCTCACCCAGCAGTTGTTTACCCCCTGAACTGGTCCCATATCCACACACACACACACCTGTATACCCACTGATGAGGCTAATTCATTCAGTCTGGCCTTTCTCCACCAAAAAAATGATTGAGGCCTGGAACCCACTGAAATCCGCAAACGCAAAACGCAACCGCTAGCGTTTTGCATGAGCGGATTCATGCGAGTTTTCGGTCGTGTTTTGCAACAGTGTATTTTTTTCCTCAGCGGTTGTGTAGCGTTTTGCGTTTCGCGTTTTTATCCTGATTGGTCCTGTGAATTATTTTTAATTTTGTTACAGTGTGCTGAACCGCAAAACGCTAGCAAAACCGCTCAGTTTAGGTTTTGCTGAGCGTTTCTGCTAGCGTTTCAATACTTTACATTGAAGTGCTAACGCTCCCAAAACGCTGCAGGTCCTGCGTTTGCGTTTCTGGGAAACGCAAACGCTCCTGTGGAAGTTGCCCCATCCATTAACATCAGCTGAGCGTTTTGGCAAAACGCTAGCGTATCGCAGCGCTGCCAAAATGCTCAAAAAAACGCTCTTGTGGGTTCCAGCCCTGAAGGTAGAGCAAATGTTGGATCTTTAAATTAGCAAATGTCAGAACTTTAACCAAACTGTTAATTTATTTGGTGTTAGTTAATTGTTTTTAAAGCAAGCTTGATAAATGCACCTAAACTTTATTACTGTATTGATGGTTAAATTTTATAACCTGATCACACACTTGTTTTGAGTGGTGTACCTCTGTTCCACTGCTTGTATTGCTTCTAAGTAAATGGATGTATTGACTGCATATTTTAATATAACATAAAAAGGGGGACAGGAGGACAGACGGATTGGTGCCTGCGTGGCGGCAAGCGGTGGCACAATGATACGTCATCGCTTGCCGAAGTTGATCCGCCGGGTGGACCTATTGCAGAACGGATTATTGGCAGAGGCGGTTGTTATCAGCTGCCTTAACCAACTTCAATCAAGCGTGTGTATGGAGCTTAAAGGGCTGAGGCCCCTCCCTACCCCCATTGTCGGTCATCTTGCAGACCTGAGTCCCTGGTTTCAAAATGGGCAGGACACCACCTTCATTGAGTTTGTATGGTTTTCCCTGTTTGCATGTGTTTTTCTCCAGGCACTCCAGTTTCCTCCCACATTACAAAAACATACAGACAAGTTAACTAGTGTCCTCCAAAATAGTCTATGTATGAATACAAAAATGAACGTTGCTGTACACATTTTGTCACTTAATGTGTTCATATACCTGTCATTTATATTTGCTTGGTTTTGTAATATATATATATATATATATATATATATATATATATATATATATATATATATATATATATATATATATATATATATATATATATATATATATACTGTACAGATTTGCGTTGCCCATCTAAACTTCTGTTGTATTCTGTGTAGTGCCACAAGCTTTGAGGAACAGAAAGTTGTTGTACATTGTGATGGCTCATAGTAAATACTGCATTATGTTACTGATAGGATGACCGTGGTTATCAGAAATAATAAACCATTATTAATTAGTCAAGTAAAGATTAAACAAAGGGCTTTTGTTGCTCTGTATTGGAATCCTAAAGTTTAACTTAAGTTCTCAATGTGCTAGTTTTCATGTGATTTCCCCACCTATTCTCTCCTCCATTCTAGCACCAATTCTAGAACTGCATTGTTTTTCAATGGTAGCTATATAATGACCTAAACCAGTGATGGCTAACCTTAGCTCTCCATCTGTGACAAAACTACAAATCCCATCATGCCTCTGCCTCCCCGAGTTATTTTTAGATCTGTCAGAATATTGCAATGCCTCATGGGGCTTGTAGTTCCACCATAGCTGGAGTGCTAAGGTTAGCCATCACTGTCCTAAACTAATCCGTGGGTAACTTTGTATATGAAAGAGTGTTTTACATACTATCAAAAGCATGTGATGAATCATATGTGATCATGCACTGTCATTCCTGGTGAGTTTAGATCAAACACACTCTCATATTTTTAGGAAAAAGCAATTGAAGACTAGCTACAGTGGGGTTTTCCAGCTTAGTTTAAACTTTTCCACCAACCACGTTTGTCGTTTGTCATCCCACATGTACGTGTTAACTATTATGCAGACTTAATAGTGAGCCAGTGATTCATCGCGCCTTATAAGGGTGCAGATGGACATGTGGAGGAATTGGTAATTTGTAAGAAACATGTGTTTCTCATTACTGCATGGTGGAAACA
Organism: Hyperolius riggenbachi; assembly: GCF_040937935.1. Lineage (NCBI taxonomy): Eukaryota > Metazoa > Chordata > Amphibia > Anura > Hyperoliidae > Hyperolius > Hyperolius riggenbachi. The sequence goes on from NC_090648.1 coordinate 220,446,255, forward strand.
TTGCATCCATAGATTTAAAGAAAAATGTTTAAGAAGCAATGTAATTAAAGCATGCAGGCCATTTTAAAGGCAGAAAACTCTAGTTGTTCTCCTGCCTTCAGCCTGTAGAAGGTTGATACAGATGTGACTGCCAGGCCATGTTATAGGAACCACATGTCTGACAAGAGTAGGAATTGTAAACATGATGTGAAACAGATAGGAATGTGGTGAGATATTTCTAGAGCATATCTTAGCTCTTTTTGAAGGTTGGAGAGGAGAGAAAATGGCTGATATATCTGAACTGCAATGCTATCATTAGATTTAGTTATAGGCTTATACACAGGCCATGGAATAAAGCGATAACAGCAGCTGTGCAGAGCTGGCAACAAGCAGTGGTTCAGTTGTCACAAGTTCTTTTATGAGGCCAACATTTTCCACCTTAATCTGTAACTCCAGTTTTTCTGAGGAAGATTAAATTCTTCTTCATACCAAGTATATATAGTGTAATAATAAAAGTTACTTAACATTTTTACCTGCCATTTATTAAAGGAAATGTGTCTAGTGTGTTCTTAATTTTCTGTTGCTAAGTGCAACAATATTTTTATTAGAAACATGGATTATTATAAATGCATGCTTACTGCTGGTATGTTTTGTAAGCAGTATAATGCTTGCATAGGATTGCTGTTCGCACCTGAAACTCGCCACCAGTGACCAAACCGAGGCTCTCTAGTTCGCCTACAGAACAAACAGGTCAGTGGACGATGCCATTAACATAAGCCTGGAGCACATCCTGGCCCACCTGGACAAACCAAACACCTATGCAAGAAATCTCCTCCTCGACTGAAGTTTCATCTTCAACACCATCAGCAACAACATACTGTATGACAAACTGATACTACTCAATGTGCCTCTCGCCTTTCGTGCATGGCTGAAGGACTTTCTTACTAATAGGGCCCATGTAATGAAGCTTGACGCCATCATCCTGCAAGCACAAACCCCCAAACCGGGTGCTCCTCAAGGATGTGTCTTATTGCCAATCTTGTTTTCCCTATACATGAACTTCTGCACCTCACAAGATGACTCTTTCAAGGTGATTAAGTTCGGAGATCATCATAGGCCTTTTGGACAAGAGTAGCAAACATGTTGACCGTGAGGGGCTTGAGAAGATCTGCAAGTAGTGTGAGGTCAACAAGCTCATCCTTAACTCTGCTATAAATGTTGAACTAGTGACCTAAGGTGGGTAAGAATTGCATCCACAACACAGAAAAAGACCCCAAAATGATTGTTTTTCTTGCGCATTAACTGTAATCTGAGTATATTTTCTAGCATGATCATGTTTGTCAGTTTTAATATTAAGTTTTGGTGCCAAATAGATTTCACTTGTTGCCTAGAGCGTCTGATTATGGCATTCTCCTGCTCTGCTCTTCAGATAATTCTTAAAGATGTATTAGACTTTCCAGTTATAAGATAAGTACGATACTTTGTGCAGATGTCAGAAAATTAAAGCAGAATTAAACGTGGTTTGTTCGTTTTCAAGGCAGTTCATTTCCTGGTGAATTATAGTTCATTTTTCCATTTGGAAAAATTGATTTATTTGCTTTGCATATGAATATATCCAGCTAGTAGTAGTTTAGTATGACAATGAGGCAATTTGATACTTTAAGTGTCCTCTTGGGATGTCATGCCCGTTTCTGGCTGCCAGGCACTGCACCCTTGTAGCGGTCAGGAGAGCATCAAGCACATGTTATTCATTAGATAGGTCATAGTCTGTCATGATATTTACAGTGGGGAATTCAGCATGAGTGATGCTGTACTAAATGAAAGTTTTCAGATGGTTTTGCCTGTGCATGCTAACTTAAGGGCAGATTTATAAAGCTTCCACCAGGAATTTGTGGGGAATTACATTGCAGAGTTGAAAACAAGAAGTTTTTTTTTTTTTTATTTTTTTTTATTAAGAGCTGTTTTTTTATTTCTTGCAGATTGTTAACATTTTTACTTTTTTTTTTATTTAATCCAGTTAAACTGAACAGAAATCGTTCGTGGTTCAGTGCGTAGTACAAAACTGGCATTCTAATATAAGACATAATAATCCATTCCACGAATGGTCTGTGATTCTATTGGAAGCAACTATGTATAGGGACTAGTGTGTCCTAGTCATCAGTTTCCACACCGCTGGGACTGCAAAGTTCATGTCTGCAATGTAGGACAGGCACCACCGATGAAAAAGTATTGGTCACATCCATATTCACTTTTCTCTGAAATCTTATGTCTGGATCATATTTTTTGTAAAATAAGAGTGGAAGAAATGAAAAAATGGTGGTTGAACCTAACCTTAAGATGGGAAGCGGGAAGTAGACGTAAATGGGACATTTTAAATTACTCTGTTGCCTCTTGCACTCTGCCATACATCCACACTATGTCAATCCTTCAGTGTCAGCATGAAGCCGTGTTGAAGCCTTACAGTAATACTTAAGTGAAAACAAAGTGAAGAGAAACAATTGTTTTAGGCTCAAACACACGCTTGACTAAAGTCGGTTAAGTCGATAATGACTGCCTCAGCTGAGAAACAAGCATGTGTACAGTAGTCCCTGACCGCCGCCCTGCAAGTCATCTGTCTGGCGGATCAACTTGGCCAAGCGACGACCAACTTCTTTGTGAACGCCACTCCGTCACCCACTTACGTACGCGTCACTCTGTCGTCCCTCTGCCCCCTTAGTATAATCTGGATGGCAAGCCATTACTTGGATAAGCAGCATTTTCCTGCGTCTCTCGTATGTGGGGTAATGCTACAGATTGGACCAGGATTTGGGCATAGTGGAAATAGGCCCTTACACTCCTAACCTCTCTGGTAGTAAGGATGAGCCTGACTCATTCAGCTAAAAGATGCGGATAGCGGGAAGGATGAGCCAGGTTTATCCCCGCCACGAGGGAGATGTAAAATTTTTTTCTGCTTCAACAGCTTTGTTCTTTTTTTTTTTTTTACTTTATATTATGCAGAGGCAGCGGAGCGGAGAAGTTGCGGCCTCCCTGCAGCAATTACCCCCCCCCCCCCCCCCCCAGTGATTCCCACTGCCCTGCAGCAATTCCTGATCCCTGGCACTGTGCAGCATGTGAGTATTACCATGCCTCTCTCTCGCGCTGATTGCACCACCTCCACCACGTACAGCTCCAGTCTTCTCTGTTCGGAGCACCAGAATTCAGCTTGATGACGTCCCGGTGCCCTGGACAGTAGACTGGAGCTGTGCGCAGCAGAGGTGGTGTGATCGGCGATGAAGAGAGGCCTGGCTGAGAAATACTCACATGTTGCACACTGCACAGCGCAAAAATCATCTGACTCCCCAGTTTATGAAACCTCTGACTCCGACTGCAGGCACTTAAAATTACTCCACAGCCCTGCAGATACCAGCCGTTCTCCCATTGTCGCAGGCCCTTCTCTCTGCCTTCGCTATGATGGCAGAGCTCTGTGCGCCAGTCAGGAGCTGCTTTCATTGGCTCCTGACCGTGTCAATCAATGTGAGCCAATGTGATTGGCTCACACTGATCACGTGGTCAGGAGCCAATGAAAGCGGCTTCTGACCAGCTCACAGAGCTCTGTTGTCATAAACATGGCAGGGTGAGTGAATTGCGACAATTGCAGAGCGGCGAGATCTGCGGGAGCCCATGGCAGGCTACTTGAAATCCACATCCTGTCAGATCCGCGCAGCCACTGTAGATATGTGTATTCATGCCAGAATTTGTGATTTCTTATATTTGCATATTGTGAAGACTTGGCACTAGCAGGCTCCTGAATATTGGCGTATTTGCATCTTAGTTTTTCACTGATAGATTGCAGACTGGCTTAGAAGTGCTAGGGTTAGATACAGAATGTGATATTCTTTATAGCTATGTTATTCCAATATCCTCACCTGTCTCCTTGACCAATTCATTACTGGAATCTGTGCAGATGCCTCGAGGTTCCTAGGAAGATCTGGATACACTGTAGCTCATTTTTGTGTGGAATGAAATGCCAATTGGGCATGGTAAAAGCAAGTTCAGTTTGAAACGATGATAGAAGATAATGTATTTATTTCTCCAGGCTGATATGGTCCTGCTTTCTTATTTTGGTCAAATTGTGTTTGAGTTTTGTCTGTCAAATACAGTAGATGACTCTCCTCCGTGTTTTAGGGCCCGTTTCCCCTTGCGGCGGTGTGATGTGATTATCGCATTGCGTCTGAACTGAACCAATGCAAGTCAATGGAGCAGTTTGCATTTCTTGCACATTTTGTGATCCGATGCAATGTGACCCGGGAAAATAATCGATCCAATTATTTTTCAGGGTCACATCACATCAGGCGCATGCTGCAGATTCTCACATGCAATAAGACGACCACTTCTGGAAGAAAACTGGAAGTATCCATGGCGCATTGCAATAATCGCATCCTATAGCTAGTGGTAATGGGTCCTAAGTCTATTCATTTTGTGCAATGTAACCCTTTTGTTCAGACAGTCCTTCACATAGAGAAGTGTCACAGACAGGTGCTGGCAACTTGCATTAGATAAATTTGCCTGTTATCAGGTCTGATAAGAATCTTCTGTGATGTTTTTTCAAGCCCAAGTCTGCCCCCTTGTGGCTCTGCTACAATGACTCAGCTATAACATTCAGGGACAAAGTTAGACTGAATGCTCAGTCAGGAATTCTTAGCAGGGCTGATAACAGGCAGAGAAGAATTAAACAAAGAGCAAAGTACGTGTTTACCGTCATGTTTCCATTGATATATATGGTAAAATACATGAGGGTACTTCGTCTCTGGTTCACTTTAATTAATGTGATCAAATGTCTGCAAAACCTTTAGCTAGCACTAGGATAGCTAGTACAGGTGACCGGCACCCCCCAATCACCTGCGATTTTCCCCCCCCCCCAGTTTTATATATTACCCAGCCTGGCTCCAGCGATCTGGGCAGCCTTCCCGCACAGCTCCAGGCTCTCTATGGGGAGGATCGGGTTTGCTCATGACGTCATGTGCGATCCTCCCCATAGTTCTCACTAAGGCCTCTTTTACACTTGCCTTGCAAACCTTACTGTTTTACTGCAGGGTAATGCTTCGTCAACTCAAGGCAATGGGGCCTAGCACACTTACACTTCACACTAGCAAACCACAAAGTCAACAGCGGGGTATCGTTGGACTTCCGCGGCAACACAGCGGCGGTAGTAATGCAAGTCAGTGGGCGACGCAAGGAAATTAAAATGTTGGCAGTGCCACGCGCATGTGCGTAACAAATGAATATGACGGGAAAACCCGGGAATCCCAGTGATGCACTTCCTGTCCAGCAGAGAGTACGTCACTGGTGAGGGAGGGCGAGGGGCAAGCGTTGCTATGCATATGGCTCTGTGGGCGCACTCTGCCACAGGGTCATATAATTTACATTTTGTGCCTTGCAGAGCAATGTGACGGGGGCAGACATTGCACTGCAAACACACAGGCCAGGTGTAAAACTGGCCTAATACAACAACACATTGCAGCATGCATTTGTGTGTATAGTTGAATGGGATCTGTGCTGCAATGGAGAGCAATGCAGGTTCCATGCATTTCTTTAAATTGCATGGCCATGTGTGTTGCACTGCAACATTAGTGTTCCTGGGCCCTTAAAGGGATGATTCCATTTATTATGTCTTTATATAGTGTTGACATTAAAAAATAAAAAGCCTGGCCTATCCGGTGGCCACTAAAGGCACAGTTCGAAAGGGAGTGTTTGGAAATCAAGCGGTTGCATCAGTTTTGCAGCAGGTTACTGTTAGGAAAACAGTGGTAAGGCTACTCCATTTCACTTTATGATTTTAAAATGATTATCGCTTATTTATTATATTGTTATTTGAAATAGTAGAGCAATAAAGCTGTAAATTGTTATATTATTATTATTATTATTATTATTATTGTGCTACAACTACTTTGCCAGTGAAGAAATTGTGGATAATGACTAGCTGTAGTTTTTTCCCCCTATCCTGCACACAGTCTAACTAACCCAATACTTTGTCTTCTGCTCACACTGTAACCTCTGCATGATTCACTTGTTCCCTGATCCATGTAATGTGTGCCCGGATTAGCTGGTCTCTGTGTCTGGCTATATTTTTAGCAAGGCTGTGTGGATGGATAGTTTATTACTACAGTATTCACTTGGGTCATAGCAGGAGAAATTTGTTGTACAAATATCTGTAAATGTTCCAGCGTAAGTTTCTTCTACCTGCTAAATGACTGAGCAACAGGGAATATATATTGAAATGGAGAGATTTAAATGGGGAGTTGTGGTACCTTTATTGTAAGCACCATTAAATGGTATGCTTTAGTGTGTAATTGATTTAGATACATACTGATTTGTTTATTGATATAAATAAGTATATGTAAATGGAATTGCCCTAATATCATTATAAATCAATGACCTCTCCAGTGCAACTGTGTACACACCTGCTATATGCTGCCCATTGGGGTTCAAGACCCTTTCCCCTTGGGTGACATTGATGAGCAGGCTGCACAGATGCGAGTCAGCTGTGTAGTTGATAATGCATTGTATTGTTATGCGAGAGGGGGGAAGGGGCAAACGGGCGATGGAGCGGCGCATACTGGGCATCCTGCAGGGGATCTGCGTGCACAATGGGATTGGCCGTAGCAGGGGGTGAGTTGAGCTTTCTGGCAAATCACTTGGGGATTGCAAGCCTCTGTACACACACCTGATTATCAGTTTAAGACAGATTAATTATCCTAGTTTTCACAGCCATAAAAGGACTTTCTGTTCTCAGAGATAGAGCATCTCTAGATAGCACTTATGATTTCATAATAATAAAGTGAATGAGGGTTTTAATGGCAAATATCAATGTTCCTCTTTTGGCTATGATCCCATGATTGTGAGGTTTTTTTTTTTTTGTTTTTTTTAATAATACCTGATTAAGGGATCATGTAAGATCTCCTACAACTTTCCCTGCCTGATACCAAACAGTCATTCTGCCAGTGTCCAAATTCTAACATAGCTTCCAACCTGGCATTATACCCATCTTCAAGGGATGCTTCACTCCATAACAATGCTTCACTGTGTCTAAAGAAATTATATTGTAGCGTTTGATGGAGCTAATGTGGAGTTTTGTTGCAAAGTACATGTCCGCCTGGAAGTAGCAGATAAAATACATGCTTGTAAGAATATCCATCTAGAAGAATTTCCTTCAGGAAGTATTCTACATTGCAGTTCTACAGGGTTTTATAACTAGTACTGATGCTATCACTTCTGCCGATAATCCATTATGTACAGCAGCCCCCAACCCCCTTGCGAGTGATTGCTGAGAGTGTTGTTCTCACCACTCACCGCTTCCTTTGTGATGTTACTTCCATGCTGCTCCATTGCCCCCACCTTCCCTTTGCATAGCTAGGCTAGTGACGTGTCTGCACCATAAAGCCTGTTACACACATACAATTTTACCACCTTTATGTAGTATGAGGCCCAACAGATTTTAAATATTATGAATAGATTGGCAAATGTTACCACTTACAAGTATATAATAAAATTGGGTGTGTCTACCAGGCTTGACTCCCAAGACCTCTTCCACCATTAACATATTTGGTATCTTGGGAGGGTACTATATATAAGTTATATATAGTAGCAAATATATCGGCGCCAAGGGACAATGGAACCACCGCTGAGAAGAACAATGTCCAAAAGTTCAGAAGTCAGGCATACATCTAAGGTCAGCGCAGGTTTAGAAAGTCATTGTATGTAGGGAATGGTAAATTCTTCACCACAATATATCAAATGCTCAGAGGTAGGTATCCGCCAAACATCAAAACTAGAAAAGGCTTACCAGCTCACAACAACCCACATTATAAGGTTGTGAAATGGCTCAGGTCACAGATAACATCCAGGGAACATCAGACGTCGTGAAGATCCAGTGGACATCCGTATGGAGGTAAAGTTTCAGGAATTTATATAGGAAAACAAAAACGGCAATATCTAAGCATAACCCGTTTATTTAGATAAAATTTCTTTAAAAGGCAGTAGACATAAAAACGATAACTCACATACGGGGCCCATAAACAGGGAACCCCAGAAGATTAGCGCGCATGTAATGGTCAATCGTAGATCAATAGACAATGGTGCCGCCTGTTACCTTCCCGACCGGTTTCGCAGTCTTGCGTCATCAGGGGAGAAAAAACTTTTCTTCTGGGGTTCCCTGTTTAGTTGCCTTATCTGGCAAGATCTAACATTTTCAACAGCTAGCGTCACTCTAGTAAGCTGCATTCATTTTTTAATTTATTAGACAGGCATTCATTCATTGGACATCAATAGTAATTTCTATAGAATGTCTTACAGCTAGGAATAATTAAGCCAATTATTTGCATTAAGACATACACACGTTGGAGGTCAAACTAGAAAGTCACATTCATCAAGTTTGTATTACAAGAAACACTAAAGCTAAGTACACACATGAGATAAAGGTCTTTAGCCCCGTCTACATGGGGAGGATGTTGTGGCGATCCGGCGGCTCGATTAGCCGCCGGATCACCTCTTCCGCGTCCCCGTGCGTGCCCGCCGCGTCCCCGCTCGCTGCGCGTGCGCCGCATTCGATTCCCCGCTCGTGCCCGCCGGCTCCGCTTATCTTCCGCTCGATTCCCTGCCATTGTCCCCTCGCGGGGAGCGAGCAGGGAATCGGTGGAAGCAAGATCCGTCCTGTCGGATCTTATCAATCGAGCCGCATCAGCGGCTCGATTGATAAGGAGCATCGCGGCGATGCGGCTTTTGGAAAATGAAAGATCGCAGACCAATTTTACCACCTTCCATGTAGTATGAGAGCCATACCTGCACAGTCAATTCTATTAAGCTGAGTATACACCCATCAGATAAAAATCTTTGCAAACTGAGGAATTTATTTGTCACATGGGTTTGCAGTGTTCTCCCCAGAATTTTTTTTCAGCCGGGTGGCATGAAATATTAGCCGGGTGGCATGAAAAGGTAGCTGGGTGGGGTGATATGAGAGAATGCAGGGCTGCTGCTTCTGTGAGCAACTATGCTTACAGCAGAGGAGGAGGTGAGCTGATGACAGCCGGGTGCTCACCAAAACTAGCCGGGTGGAGCACCCGGCTAAAAAAGCCTGGGGAGAACACTGGGTTTGTCAGAGAAGTTTGAAAGACCTTTAGATCTTTCTATAGATGCTGTACCCATGCAAAAGATCATTTCTTGCAAAATTCATAGTCTATAATATATGAAGATCTCATACACACCTTGGTTAATGCTGAATACACAATGAGATTTTTCAGTCCATTTACTGTCCGATCTCATTTCTGATCGATTTTCTTGTCTTTTCTTATCAATTTTCATTCACTTCTATGTGAATGTGTGTGTGTAACCTAACTGATAATACTGTAGACATGTAATGCACAAAGAACCTAAATACCTAGAGGTAGTACTAAAATTAATCTTAGAAATTTGCAAGTGACAAATTGAGGTATTTTTAGGAGGGAGAAGGAAACCCGTGTGTACAGAAATTGTCTTGATGTAAACTGGGATTTCCTTCTGCATTTAGTTTGTGAGAGTTGTGAACAGTAGATGCTCATCTTCTTCTGTTGCATTACAGAAGTATTACAACATCAGTTAAATTTTGACTAGTGTCTTTTTTTGCCATTAAATTCTCTGGAAGCAAATGGTGTTTGTGGGCACAGGAAGTGAGAAGAACTTTTTCTACTGTTGATGCACATAGCAGTAAACCTTATCCATTTTAAAGCGGTATCGTCACCATAAAAATCAAATTTCAACAGCAACTGATTTGAGTGTATTAAGTGATAAAGATGCTAATCCTGTATTCAAAACTTTCAAAACTTTTTCTGCTGTTATGATTTGGAGTTATCACATACTTAAGGAGCACTGGCCCGTTAGTAGTCGGTGCCAAAGAATTGCATGCTGGGGGTTCTTATTATCTATAATGTATTCCTCCTCTTTCCTTTATTTCCCTGCCAGCTGCTTATCTGAAACCTGATCCCCTACTCACTTGTGTTTACAAGCAAGGCTGAGGCGACTCAGTGATTGGAGGAGACAAGAAAAAAAGTAAAGGGCAGAAATGACATCACGAGTTAGCCTCAACTGTGGGCAAAAGACATGGCCCCCACCACTAAC